>NC_050526.1:3909052-3913976 GCF_002922805.2 Oryzias melastigma
GCTGAACAAAGTCCACCCAATCAAAAAG
This sequence comes from Oryzias melastigma, assembly GCF_002922805.2. Classification (NCBI taxonomy): domain Eukaryota; kingdom Metazoa; phylum Chordata; class Actinopteri; order Beloniformes; family Adrianichthyidae; genus Oryzias; species Oryzias melastigma. The sequence goes on from NC_050526.1 coordinate 3,909,081, forward strand.
ACATTCCTTAAAGAATTTCAAAATTGAAGTACCTAAAAAAGCAAAGTTGCCTGAGCAATACAAAGCAATAAAAGATCAACAAAGGTTTCTGACACAAAAATGTCTCTGGTTTTATAAAGTCCAATAATTAAAACTCTTTTTAAGATAAAAAAAAAACTTCCAAAAGTTGACTTCAACTGAAAAAATACAAGTATTTTTCAGGCTTTATAAGGTAATCTTTGCTTTGATTTTGGGGTAAAACAATAAATACCAAACACGTTTGTGTGCAATGTTAACAGCGGGGTCATAAAACTCTCACTTGCGTGATCAGATTGGGCACAACAAGCAATAAAGTTTGTTGAAATGCAACCAACTCCCCAGAACCCCAGAAATGTCGAGGCCAAATTCCCGCGAAACCAGATGGGTGGCAGAAACACACCTGGCCAACAGGAAGAAGTGATTCAGTCTAATCAAACAAACAACTGACCCCACATGACAGATCTTAGAAAATCTCCCAAAGATGGCCATTCAGTGCTGCCAGGTGAGTGTTTGTGTTTGAAGGAAAACATTTTCTTCACTCGGACATCTGTTTGTCACATTTATTCCTCCACACTTCCCGTTTTGTGTTTACTTCCCTGTCTACTAGACAAGAGGGATCCACGTTGCATGTTAATCATAGCCAGCCATGTGAGGGGAATCTGTGGCGGGGCGCCAGTGCTCATTGAAGGAGCAGAACGGCCGCTCTCATGAGCTGGCGAGATGACTGCAACACGAGGTGCATTGATGACCTTCAGTACAGAAGACGAGGAACCGCTGAGGTTTTGTTGGGCCAACAGTTTGAGCAAAGAGCGGTGACAGAAGCTTTGTGTTGGTTCATCCGATGATGAGCGCTATCCCGTCTGGTGGTGACAGGCTGCTCCTCATTCCAGGCTTTCCGGTTAGTTTTTGCCGCTTACTCTCCGCAGTCTAAATAGTGGCAGAAAATAATTACAGTATTTTCCTGAGTATAAGTTGTAGGAGCCAAGAAAATGCAGAAAAAAAGCTGAGGCTGAATCTGAAGTGTTCTCCTACCCCTACGGCTTCGTCCTACCCCTAAATTGTAGGGGCATTTGGGGCTGTAGCGGTGTCCAAAATGGCTTTTTAAGGGGTAGCTGTATGACTCCGCCGGGTGGGTGAGGGGAAACGCGTTTCTTCTTGTGGGTGTGCTCTGAAGCCCAGAAGTGTACATGTAAATGCATGGACAGTAATCCGCTTTTTTCGCGATTAGGGACTGGAGACATCCACAAATACCGCGAATACGGAGAACCTCCCCCACCCCTGTCTCACCACCCCACCCCCGCAGCTGAAGAATGTCCGTTAACAAGCCGTACTCACCAAACATGGTTCTATTTGGTGGAGAACATTAGATTATTGCTCAACATGAGTTTTCTTGATTAATTCAGAACAGTAGCCTACTTTATAACGCAGATGAGAAGTATCCGACCAACCGGCGGGGAGCGGAGATGCACATCAGCACCTCCATGAGAAAAAATCTGCGAATATGCGGGGGAACACTGTAATGACTTTGCTTTAGCATGACTTTCTAAAGTTATAAACTGATGTTCTGTATTTTCAGAGCGCTGCCAGCTACTCGCTAACACCAGCGACTATCGATGACGTAATCAAGGGATAGAAATATCCAAAATTGAAGACCATATTTTTCCATAACTCTCCATTTGGAGAATTTGGATTCGGCATGCAAGTTGCACTTTAGGGAGAAAAGTACAACAATTCTGAACAAATCCACCAAGCCCGGCATAGTTCTGTGTTCACACCGGACGGGATTCACTGGTCAAACTGAATCCGCTGATTCTTTTTAGATGCACATTAGATTCGATTAGCAATGTGTGTTCTAGATGCTCCCATTATGTGTGGGAGCAGGTACCATCAAGTTTTTCGCCTCATCATTTCATGGAAGCATTGACTGTATATCTCATTTACAATATGTGGTAGACACGAATTACGTTGAGAGATTATTTGTTTTGAAGATCTCTACAAAAAGCATTGGTAATCATGTTTTCATGTCTAGATTTATGAGATTTCTTTTTTTCTGTGAGGTTCACCTTTAAATGCAGGAACCAGCATCTGAATTATGGCGCTTTCAGCGGTACTTCCTTCTCTCTGTAACCCAGTTTGATGACGTGTTCTCCCGCATTAGTTCAAAGAAGGAAAAAATAAAAACAAGAATAATATTGTCTAGATGCAAATAAGAAAATTTCATAAAGGACTTTGTTTCTTCTTCTGCGTTGTTGTTTGCAGCAAATGCTGATACACACCCCTAGTGGCCTCTAGCTGTTGTTGGCGGGAAACGACCATGAGGCAATATTTATTCATTTTTTTTTTAAATCACGGCTCACACTCAGAAAACAAAATGCATCAACTTTTTCTCTGATTCAACATTCGTTTATAATTAGTTGAAAACGATTCCGATGAAATCTTCACTACAGGGTGACATTTGCAGGTTAGAAGTTTATTTATTTTAACATTTCTTTTGTGAAGTCCAAGTTGGTCATCCAGCAGAGACGTGACCTAAGAGGCCGCAGAAAACCTGTGGTCATTATGGAAAGAGCAAATGGTCTAGACACAAGTGGGGCGGAAATGAAGCGTGTGTGATATTTGGAAGAAGTGAGAGTTAATAGATGGGAAATTAAAGGATGAGATTATTACAGGGCAGGAGAGCAAGCAAAGTTGTCATTTAGATTTAAAGGGTAAACGCTTTTTCCAACAGTGTTTCATTTTAGAACCTGAAAAGAAATATCTGTGAATTTTTAATAGTTTCTTTTATTTTTTATGAGTTTAAGAGCATTTATTTGTGTCTCTGTAACTTTAAAAAACTGAGTCAAACTGTTATGTAGATTAGGATGGTTTTAGTCTTTTTTTACTCCTCTCTGCCATATTTTACAGACTCTTAAAGTCTTAAAACAATTTTGAATTTTTATCTTTAAATAAGACAAATGAAGTATTTGTTAAAATATGTTTAAAAATGATAATTTTGTGTCGTCTCTTGCTAGTACTGTGGAATATTTTCACATATTAACAAGCTGATTAGAAGGTAGTGCTAAAGCAGACATTTTTGCAGGATTTTATGCTACAAACCCAGACATTTTAAAAAATGGGATAATGGGGGAAGCGACCACAGGAGATGTTGGAGCATGCTCAGTAACTACCTGTCAGGAAAAAAAAAAAGCTATCATGTTCCTTTTATGTCCCTCCGGTCAAATATAGAAAAAACGTGTGAAATTCTGACAAATCACTTTCAGGATAGTTTTTTTTTTTAATAGAATGCAATCTTTAAAGCAATATTTGTATTTTATTCTTGTAAATATTCATTAATCGTACATTTCTTCTTTTTTTGTGAGCTGTGCAGTGGATTTTTTTTTTTTTTTTGAAAAGCCGAAAAGTTCCCTGTTCCTTCTCATTTTTGACAGACTTCCCTAAAAATCTTCAATACAAGTAGCTCCTCCAAAAAGATGCAGTTTTTCTTAAAGCTCAGATATTTAGACAGAATCTTATGCTTGTTTTTTTTCGATGAGTAGTTATAATAGTAACAAAACAAAGTTTATTCAGGTTTATACAAAATCTGAACCTTAAAAATGTTAAAATAAAAATAAAGTGTGTTTTGAGAGTTACATAGACGGTATATACTGTAAAAAATGCAGCTAATGTCCATTCAAAATCATCTGTGAGATACTTTCTTGAAATGCACCTCTCTTTTATTTTAGAAGTTTAAAAGCAGCATAAATAATTTCCCAGAGGTATATAAATATATGGTGACAGTCATAAGTATGACATATGTTTGCCACATTTGATGACTTCCAGATGGCAGCGATTCATTTCCGAGTGTTGAGTGGTGGAAGGAAAAGGGCGCTGCAGACATGTACCGTACCATCAGTTAACCGTCGACAGTTTAATGACAGATTGGAAAAAACACAACAATGAATCAGCACTGATGCCAACAATCAACATGCACGCATTGAGTTTTGTAAAAGAATAAATCAGGCCTAAAAGTCTCAACTTTACAGCAGCCTAAGCAAGTTTAGTGACCACTGATTGTGTTGTGTAGATTTGATATCTAAATGTAGAACTTTTTTTTTTCCTTTTAAGAATCAACAAATGGTGACTTAAAAAATATATAAAATAAACGTTTTTATTTCACTTTAACTTAAATTGTATTGATCCTTTGTGTTTTTTCATAGGTGATTATTTGTCACCATCAACCCTATTACTGGTGCATTCAGGTGCAGTCGTGAGTAGATGTAACTTTAGCAAAAGCATCACTTTGTGCACAGAATGTTTCCAAAAATCTGTCAGAGTTTAATCAAATTGTTAGAACTGTATTTTAAAATTAAGGAATCAACATATTTCAGAACTGTTTCCATAGAACTGTTTCCATTACACGTGCACAAAACTTTATCGAAATTCTAGAAATGTCAGAAATCAATTTTGCAATTATGGTGTTTACATTAACAACAAACCAACTCATGCGATAAGTCAAAAACACCGCGATACTTTGGTTCACAGAAGATATATTCAAATTTCTGCTACAGCACTAGCGCTCATCATCATCTATCAAAGGAGACGTCGGCGTCTTATTAAGGCCATGGAGCGGCAAGCTCCGTGGGCGTGGCTACAGATTAAGCCATTTTGGGAAGTTGTGGTTGGTGATTTTACAGAGGAGCTGTGGGTCCAACAATTCTGCACGACAGGCTCAACTTTTGATGAGCTTTTTTCGATAAATGCGAGTTTTTTCAAATTTGTTTCCATTTAGCGACTTCAATCCAATTCGCTAAATTTCATAGTTAATGGAAATGCAGCTATGACATCCAAAATGAGAGATGATGAGGTGATGGTGGAGAAGAATGACTCCTGTGGAGAAGG
>NC_050526.1:3914072-3918329 GCF_002922805.2 Oryzias melastigma
TTTTGAGGAATTTATTCCCAATTTATGGTGTTTGTACGCCAAAGTACAGACATTACAGACCTTTTCTGTAATTTTCCAAGTTCTCAGCGTGAGTTAATGTACCATCTTCATCGATTTTAGTTTCTCCTTCGTGTTAGCCCCGCCCCCACGCGCCAGAATAGTTTTTGACCTCAGATGGTCAAGTTCCAAACTGAAAATGAGTTGAAAGTGGAAGAAAAAAATTGAAACTGAAACTTCCAATTATAAAACTAAAAAACAAAAAATATGAAGCTGAAAATGATTAAGTTTATATTAGAATTGCAGAAAGTTTCAGACACTCAGCTTGGATTTTTCAAGTTGATTTATTTAGGTTTTAAATACTTATTTAGCTCCATACAGGCTTTTCTGATCTTTTTAAGTGGGAGAACTTGCACAATTGGTGCCTTACTAAATACTTTTGTACCCAACTGTATGATGGACACTGACTGTTTAAAGCAGGGGTGTCAGACTGATGATTTTTCAGAAATTCTGCCTTATCTGCTGCCTATTATTACCTGGATCTGGTGTGTTTTGCCAATAAGATGCAGGTTAGTTGAAAAAGACCGTCCCTCGAAGCCTGAAGTTTGACATTCTGTGGTTTAGAGCTTTAATATCAGAAAAAAAAACAGCTAAGATTTTATTCTCCTGAAACAATCAGCCATTGAAAATCCAAAACTATAAGAAAATGATCTCCATTAAACTTCCCATTAAATCTGTTTGCTGTACGTTGGATCAGATCTTTTCCTAATTAATTGCACTTAAACATTTCAAACATTTCAAATGTTTTACAACTGAATGTTAGGATCTAAAAGCCTAAATTTAAAACTCATTTACCTTTTCTATTTTGTTGTTTTTTCCCTTTATTGTTCATGCTTTTTGGGTTTTTTTATAATTGATAATTAAGTAATAGACTAATAAGTTTCCACTCCAAGAATGAACAGGATTCCAAGAATATTAAATAAAATTCTACAAAACTTAATGAGAATCGGGAGTCTTTATGCTGACTGGAAATGTTTGCTTTCCTCTCATTTTTATTCCATCTTTTGCATGAAACAGTATTTTATAGGTAGCAAAGTCTCAGTTTGTTCCCAGAGCTGCGGTCTACCCCTCAGCTCTGGGGAATACATTAGTCTGTCCTCGGCAGCTGGAGCTTCAGAGAGAAAGGGAAGGCAGAGAAACGAAGAGAAACACGCTGGCTTCTCCAGGGTCGGGGGTGAAGGGATTCACGTCATAACAGACAAAGAAACAGAAGGCATTTTGATCAAAGCTTAATGAGTGTTTGCATTCACTGACAAGCGAGAAGATTTGGCTTCAGCTTCTGGATTCCCTCTTTTATTTTGCAGTCGGATTTGTGCACATTAACTTGGAAGGACTCGCTCAGATGATAAAACCAGCTGACTTTGAAGACTGTTTTTCTTGATGGATGACCGTCACCAACATGCAGTCTTATCACCAAGAAGTAAACTTAAGCTTCCAGTTTGAAGCTCATTTGAAAAGCAAGAAAACAAGTTTTCACTGTTTAGTCAAACTTTAAAGAATTGAATTTGTTACCCACCAATTGTGCAAATTCTCCCACTTAAAAGATGAGAGAAGCCTGTAATTTTCATTATAGGTATACCTCAGGGGTCGGCGTCTTTTAACTTTAAAAGAGCCATTTGGACTCGTCTACTGATCAAAACCTAGAAGGAGCTGCATAGTTTAACTTTAGGCTTTAAGAAATTTGGATTTGCATTCTCGACCTGTACAAAAGCAAAAATCTTCTGCTAGGATCATGTCTCAAAATGTGTGTTTTTTTTTTGTTTGACAGAAGCTCAAATGGCATCTTTTCAAAATAAAAGATACTCTGTGCCAAACAGGATGATCTCAGTTCAGCTCTGGGCAGCTAGTAACCAATGTTGTGCAGCACAAAATAATATGTGATTTTATCTCATAAAATATCAAACTTTTTCCCAAAGTCTTGCTTTGCATGAAAAAAGTGTTCATTTTGGAGGTAATGTTAAGTAAACAAAGCTTCTTCAGGTCAATATTGATGTAAAAGCCTACATAGTTTATCATCTATGTGCATCTCAGCCATAAAATTATACATTTAACTAATCTAAATTAAATAAATGCAAATTTTTTGTAATTATTAATTTTGATATTTTTTCCCCCTCTTTGTCCTCAGTAGTCTTACACTCTGGGTTTTGTTATTTTAGTTTGGGGTTGGACCTTGATAGTCTTAGCCTTGGTAGACTTTATTTGTTTTCTTTAGGTAGATTTGGTTAGGCAGCCCTTAGCACGGATCATGCTGAAAGACCAGTTTCATCTCCAATGCCCTTGCTGATGGAAGGAGGTTTTTACTGGAAATCTGACCATACATGGCCTCATTTATTCAGTCGTTCTGGTCTCTGTGCTGAAAAGCAGCCCCAAAACATGATGTTTCCACCCCCATGCTTTACAATAGGGATGGTGTTCTTTGGATACAACTCGGCATTCTTTCTCCTCCAAACATGACGAGTAGAGTTCTCACCAAAAAGTTCAATTTTCTCCCGATCCTCTTCTGGATCATCCAAATGTTCTCTGGCAAACTTTAGACGGGCCTGCACATGTATTGGCTTTAGCAGGACCCTCCGCGTGGTTCTGGGATTTTTGTGATCATTTTGAGATCTTGTGAGGATCCCCAGATGGAGGGAGATCATCAGTGGTCTTGTATGACTTCCATTTCTTAATAATTGCTCCAACAGTTGATTTCTTCAGCAGCTTACCTATTGCAGAGTCAGTTTTCTCAGCCTGGTGATGGTCAACAATTTTGTCTCTGGTGTCCTTTGACAGCTCTTTGGTCTTGGTCATGGTTGTGGACAGGTGTCTTTTATATAGATGATGAGGAAGAACAGAAGAAGTTACAGGTCTGTGAGAGACAGAAATATCTCAAACATTTTTGCTATAATTTGCAAATAAATTCTTTAAATATGATTTTGATGAAATGTGTTTTTTTTTTCTGGATTTCTTCCCCTCATTTGGTCCCTCAAAGTTGAGGTATATTTAAGATAAAAAGTACAGGGCTCTAATCTTTTTAAGTGGAACTTACCCAATTGGTGGCTGACTTTATACTTTTTTGCCTCACTGTAGTTGCAACTTGGTTTCATTTTTTTTTTTACCATTTAATTTGGTTATATTTTATTTTTATTAACACATTTATTCTGAAGGTGTACTGTGAGATATGCTTTATTGACAGGTGTCTGTCAAATCACCAACTCAACAAAAGTATTGCCACACATTTCAGTGACTGTCACATTTGTTCATCCTTTCGATTTTGCAGTTTGATCTCATCAAACATTCAGTTTGTAAAATAAAAGTGGATCAAACCAAAATGCAAATCAATTTTGTCATGTTGCCTCATGAATTTCTTAAACGATTTTTGCTTTATTATTACAAATTAGGACTTATTTCAATCTGAATTTGTGCATGGTCATCCCACTGCCAGAGGAAAAAATCTGCTTGTTAGTCATTACAGTCGGAGCAGAACTGAACCACATCCTCCTCCCATTCTGACCAGCGCTTTCTCCTTTCTTGCTCAAACCCAAATGGTTCCCAAGCAGTTGGATGTGAAAACTCCTTGAAAAACTGACACGCACTTTCTCGCACACAATTTCCCTTCTGAGATTTTACACGATTTGTGTTGGCCTACTCTGACTTTTTCCCGCACTGCTTTCCATGCCTGGCGACTCGGCGGTGTTTTGTTTTCCCAGTTGGTGATCTGACCTGAAATGTTGAAATTGATTTCCTAAATCTTATGTTTTCCCTAAAAACAGACTTGTTTAGTCTCCAAATGTTTCCTTTTTTTACCATGTTATTGTGCTAATGGCAGTAAGTCAAACTAATTCCAGCAAATGGAAAGCAATACAAGATTTGGCTTGTTTATTTAATGATGCAGTTGTAATTATTCACATTTGAGAAAAGCATTGCTCTCAAAGTATTGCTCTTTTGATCTATTGTAAAAGCATTCCCAGTTGTCTTTTTGATTATAATTATGCCATTTTTAGCCTAGATAAATTAAACGTTTTCTAGGACATAGTTTCTGCAGAGCGACAGGAGTTCATTAGAAAGTCACCCGAGTTGTGGGCGGGACTATTGGCGTGGATTAAGCCTTCACTCATGTCCCAGCATTCCTCTGTTTACACTCTCTCGCACTAGCTTACAGCCCTCAATCTAACATTTCCAGTTGCGAGCAGTATTTTAGCTATCCAGCCGTACAGTTAA
>NC_050526.1:3918773-3919124 GCF_002922805.2 Oryzias melastigma
ACAGCCCTCAATCTAACATTTCCAGTTGTGAGCAGTATTTTAGCTATCCAGCCGTACAGTTCAAAACAATTTGAATGAAGAAATACAGTAAAATGCAATTTTAAGCCTAATTTTCTTTATATATGTCCTCTATCATGAAAAATGTGCTCCGATAACATGTTTAAAAACACCAAAAACACAATTTTCATCAGTCTGGGTGTTTAACAGTTGGCTTTTTTTTTGTTAAGTCATAATTTCAAGACCAAACAATAATTATTTGAACTCTCTCTGAAAAATGTATTCATCATTCAACTAACTGCATTTTTTTTCTTTTTTAATTTGTGCAGGACTTGCAACAAGAATCAAACAGAA
>NC_050526.1:3919168-3933156 GCF_002922805.2 Oryzias melastigma
ATTCGTCATTCCACTAACTGCATTTTCTTTTTCTTTTTTAATTTGTGCCGGACTTGCAACAAGAATTAAACGGAAATAAATGAAGATCTAGTTAGTAGTTAGTTGGGATGTGTATTGGCAAGAGTCTGGCGATACATTACAAATCATGATACCTGACTCATTATGCATGACATATCACAATACCTGACTCGGCATACATTACATATCACGATACTCGACTCGCGATACATTACATATCGCAATACCCGACTTAGGATACATTACATTTCACGATAACAGGAGGATATATTGCATATTACAATACCTGACTCAGAATACATTACATATCCCAATACCCAACTCAGGATACATTACAAATCATGATATCTGACTCATTATACATTACATATAATGATACTTAACTCAGGATACATTGCATATCATGATACCTGACTCAGGATACATTACATATCACGATACCTGACTCAGGATACATTGCATATCACGATACCTGACTCAGGATACATTACATATAGCGATACTTAACTCAGGATACATTACAAATCAGGATACCTGACTCATTATACATTACATATAATGATACTTAACTCAGGATACATTACAAATCAGGATACCTGACTCATTATACATGACATATCACAATACCTGACTCGGCATACATTACATATAACGATACTCAACTCAGGATACATTGCATATCACGATACTCGACTCGCGATACATTACATATCGCGATACCCGACTTAGGATACATTACATATCACGATACCTGACTTAGGATACATTACATATCACGATACCCGACTCAATATCCATTACATATCACGATATATCCCATGGCTGTACATAAACAATTTTTCACAATTTTTTTTTAGGATTATGACTTAGAAAAAAAACTCTACCTGAATATTAATTTATTGTAATAAAATGGTAAAAATATTTGTATTCAATTAACACAACGTGATTACGCACTGAAACTGTATCTCACAAGATGCTTTTACCCAAGCAAAGTCATGGTGCTTTTTATTAGTAAGTTAAGAAATATTTATTCTTAAAGAAAATAATCGTCATTGTCTGATTTTCACAACAAAATATTCTTCAGTAAAGGAAAAAAAAGTGAAAAACATTAATAAGACACTGAAGGACACCCAAAAATAGTTAAATATTGCAATGTCAGCATTTTGAATCGATACAAGTATCGCTAAATGAAGTATCGCAAAGTATATCACTGAATCGTTTTTTTTTCCTACACCCCTTTTAATGCACTAACCATGTAATGTTTTTTTCCTTATTTTTTTCTTTTTTTTATTGCATTTAACAAGGAAAATGTTTAAGACTCCCATGACAATACTACATAAATAAAGTCTCCCTTAGCCTCGATGTACTATATTTGTGCCCAAATCTAAACTTTATTTTGGTGATGTGGGTACTCAAACATACTCATCCTGTTAGAGACTTTTCTCAGCAAACACAAAACTCTGTGTCAGCTCTAAAGAAGACATTTCATTCAAAATAAGAGACATTTTAAACAAATGTCTCTTGTTCAAAACCAACAAAAGCCTTCGCCTCACATCTATGCCACTACAACAGTCTTAAGAGTCTGGTTAGAAATCAGAAAATAAGACACCCTTGAGCGCTCCTGAGCTTTAATAAAAGACTCAGACATATGTTTGCTCTTAGGACCCAAATCTCTCAGCAACACATGGAACCCATAGTGGTTTCTCTCACTTGTGTCAGCAAGGATATGGTGTTACCCAACGTGATTTAGACCTCCACAAATCAAGGGACCGCTCGCTAAAGCCCTGACCTACTTTAAAGTGTTGATTCTGGCTTTGATTAACGGACACATCTGAGCTGCGGCGCTCTAACTTTCACCTGTAGAGCAGTCTCTTTCATAATTATGTCAGACATGCTTCAGCAGGCTTGCATTCATTCATAAGTGAGTCTCATAAAACGCTGGCGATGCACACAAGCCTCTCTTCCTGCCACCTCTGATCTGGTGATCCCTCGGCTTTGTGTTTCGCTGCTGATGCGCGCAAGCTGAATCCTGCCCTGTTTTTCTTTATCTGCCGTCATCAGAGACATAACATGAGGCCTGTAACAGTAAAAGTTCTATACATTACAGAAGTGTGCTTTTACTTTGAAGGCAAAGGGATGGTTAAAAGGACTTCAGTGGAGCTCGGATTCAACTGAACTTTCTGCAGTTGATGTTTTTTTTTTTTTTGTATTTGAAGTGGTCTGGGAGTTTAGGAATCTAAGCAGTGCCAGGTGTGTGGGGGGTTTCTTTGACAAATCCAATTGGGAGGGGGTTACACCCAGGCGACACTCATCTCCTCTCTTTGTGTTTCTAGACACACCAGACGACTATCAGCCAGTCCATCTCAAATAAAGTTCGAGTTTACATCACGGCCAATCCTTAAAAAGCAGTTAATGTTATCGGCTTTTAAATTAGACGCCAGACATCAGAGGCCCAACCATTATAAAATGATAATGCGCCATATATTTTTAAAGCCTGTCTGCGATCAGTATCAGCGTTCCTTTATGGGCATAGAAAGCTATATAAAAAATAAAACGAGCTACAAAAGACCTAATTTTTTTTAGCAGGTTTTCTTCATCAATTCAAAAGAGGGCAAGTCAAGCCTCTCTATCTTGATCTGATGTAATGGTTCTCTTTGTATTCTATATTCCAAAGAAAGTAGAAAATAAGAAAACAAACCCAAAAAGGGGAAATTATAATAAAAAAAAAATGTTTGCAAAAATTATTGTGTGTAGCACTTTAAGTCAAAAATGAATTAGATGAGGAAAATATAGAACTAGATTACATTTCAAAAGAATAGGTTCGGGTGCTGGAGCTGGGTGTGCAGTGAAACACAATGACACGGTTGTGATATCAAGCTTTGTATTTACAAAAGAAAATATTTACAACAGTGCACAACGATGCAATCAAGAGACTTGGTTAGTCAGCTCTGTTTTTTTCTAAATCACAGCAACGTTCCTCTCCAACAGCGGCAGTGTTCATCAGTAGAGGTTCGTCCCGATAATCCGCTCAATATTCTCCACTCGGGAAAACTAGATCCAACTCTTGTTGTGTGAGAAGCTAAGCTAATGTTTTTAGCCTGATTGCTACATGGAGCAGTGTCTGTGTATATCTAATTTACAATGAATGGAAGATACAAAGGATGTTGAGAGATTTAAATTTATCATGGATATGTCCGAATTCCTTTGAATTCCCACTCAGTACATCGTGCACTATATAGTACGCTTACCATTTTATAGTGCTGTCCTAGTCTACTATTCCAAACTACAGTGCCCTAGAAATGTTCCAGAATTCTGCATCGTGTGCTTTGATGCTCACTAAATTGATGAACAATAGACCATAATGCTTTGTGTTTGAATATTTTTTTGTGAAAAAATTTTATTTAAATTTTTTTTTTTTTAAACCATGCAAGTTTTCATGAATGGATTCAGAAAATAGTCACTGTAAAAAGATTGTATTTATACTCCATGAAATCCGTGTTGTCATATTTGCCTTTTAAAAATAAGAATCTTATATTTGTAATGCATGTATTTATTAGTTTTTTACTTTGTGAAATCAGTGACGTCATGTTTGCACATTTACATTTTTTAAGCAAAATTCTCATCTTTATTAGGTTTTAATACATCGTGACTTCGGTTATATCACATTTGCGCGTTTAAAAAATAAATCTTTGTAAAATCATTGTATTTATTACGTTTCCACCTTGTGAAATCACTGACATCATATTTGTCTTTTTTTTCAAAAATCTTCGTAAAATTCTCGTTTTAATTATTGTTCTTTGTTTCAAACACAAAATGAAAGTAAACACAAGAAATAAAAAATAAAATTTAGGAATTTAAAAAAGTACAAAAATACAAAATAAACATATGAATTTAAAAATACAAATATACAAGTAAAGCAAACAATGTGCTTGAAAAGGAGTGGGTAGAAGAAAATTCTTGTGCGGTCCCACCCCTTTCTACAACATTTTTTTGTTAACTTGTCTATTTACGTTTTCTTTTTTTTTTAGGTTTTTGCTTCCTGAAATTTTTAATGTGACATTTGGCATTTAAAAAATAAAATTAGTGTAAAATGCTCTTATTTTTTAGGTTTGTAAATTAGGTGACGTCCTATTTGCTGTTAAAAAAGAAAAAAGTAGTGAGGAATGCATTTTGTTAATTTCTTTTAAAATCCAGGGCACTAGATGGTCCGGCACTATAACGTTTTTTTTTTAGGAGTTAGGGAGCAGAGTGGGAATTCGGACATAACAAAAATATAGCAAAACAAAAACACAAACAGGTAAGCTAACATTTAGTTATAGTAACTTGCAGCTTATGGTGCCGTTTGAAAAAACAAGAAAAATAACATAAAAAATGTTATTTTATAACATAAAAAAACAAAGAAATTATTGCATTATCAATGTCATAGACTTTGGCCAAACAAATGACTATTTAAGAAAAAGTTACTAACATCATGGACTGGCTTGCTATTTACGTGGATCAGAGAATTTTACCTTCTGAGGGCCTGAACACACCTGATCCAGGAGCAACGAGGACATGTGAAACTGGAATCAGGATGTGGAGGTGCAGCTATTTTTAAAAGCCTCTCTGCAAGTATTTTTAGAAAATTGTGCTTTTAAAGGTCTCAAAACCTCAAAACATGTCTTAGCATCAACTGGTTGCATCGACATGATGCCAAAGGAGAGTGCATGCAGCTCGGGTCCTGGAACCTTCTCCTGCGGTTTCTGATGTTAATTGTTTACTCAGCCTTTTTTTCCTGTAAGTGCAGCTCTCACAAAGTGCCAGCGCATCCTAACCTGTGGCGAAAATAGCAGGATGAGTCACTGGAGAGGCAAACTCGCATGGAAAGATGATTTTCCACAAGTCTTTCCAGACTGCTGACTTGTGAGAATTAGAGAGTGATCTGTAAGCGAGGAGGTTGTTTTTTTTCTGCATTCTCACCTAGGTTGGGTTTTCTTGACAGCCAGCTTCAGCATTTTTGTGCTATGAATGTATGATTTTTCTGAATGCAGTGTGACTTTGTGGGGGTGTGTGTAAGCTTGAGTTCCCTGCAAACAGTGAAGACGCATTCGAAGATTCGGATAGCAACAGTCTCCACGACTCCATCAGCTGTTCTAACCACGGGGGCACAGTCACGCATCGACCCCACGCTCCCTTTCAGCTGTGTTTGTTTTTTTTTTCTCTTCCTTCCTTCCCTCCATCTGGTTAAACTTTCATTTTACACAATGTGTGAGAAGAAAAGCAGAGGATGGAGGAGGGGATTGTGCAGGCCTGAAAGGCAGGTTTCATGCTTCTGCAGGTCAGGCATTTTTTGTGTCACGTTCATTTAGTGAACGGGAATCGGTCACTTATAATGGAATGGTTCGTGCACGTGTTTGTACCTGTAAACCTGTGAGTGTGAAAATATTTTGTCTGTCTGTAATTATACAGTTATGTGTATTATTTTGTTTGTTTTGGAGGAAAAGGGAGAAGATGTCAAATTACTAAAGTGCCATTATTCATAAGTTAAAATTGGACACCAGAAGAACAGCTGACATGTTCCTCTTTTGCTGATGTTCTTTTCCATGAAATAGTTCGGATCTAAGTTTCCCTTTGTCTTTATTTAGAGAAATTAGTCATTTTGTATTTATTTTTAGGTTTTTTGACCTCTATAAATGGGGCTTTAAAAGGGCTCTCTGTTGGTCTTTCCCACATTTTTGATTATTTAAAATTATTTGTTTAATTCCTGAAATTATCGTCTATCTACTGCCCCCTACAGGTTGAAACGAGGCATTGCTGTTGAATTTTGTGATTGGTCAAATGCTGCAAGTCTGACATAATTTCAATAAGGAGAGTGGAACTGAAAGATTTAATTGTGAAGATATTTCTGAAACATTTAGCATGAAAATAAAAGTCTTTTGGCGGTTGGACTCTGGGATTGGAGAAATCTTGCTTGCTAACGAAGACTTTGGGCCAAATGAAGAGATCACTCAACTGATTCAAGTGTATTCCTAAACAACATAACCAAGAAATGACATTTTCTCTTGTTAGACTTTAACAAGAGAATACCAAATAGATGGATGATGCAATTTGAAATATTTAAAATTAGATATTTATTTCTGGTGATACTTTTATTCTTTATCTGCTGACGTTTTGCTGCCAACAAAATCTTGCACATATTTGTTTTCTTTTCAGTCTGCTTTTGTGTGAACTGATGTTTTGCTTTGTTGATACTTTTTCCAAAAGTTTATTCAAAATTCATTTTTATTTTTTTCTTTGATTCCTCTTAGAATTTAACCTCCTGGAAGGGCTAAAAACATGCTTTTTTTTCTTTTATTGTTCAGACTAAGCTCCCCGTCCTGTTACTTGGCCACTCTTCAGACCTCAGACCCGGGGAGTTTGTGGTCGCGATCGGCAGCCCGTTCTCCCTCCAGAACACGGTTACCACAGGAATCGTCAGCACCACTCAGCGTGGGGGCAAGGAACTGGGCCTTCGCAACTCTGACATGGACTACATCCAGACTGACGCCATCATTAATGTGAATGTCTAAGAACATGTTTATCCGTTATCACTTTATAATAAAGAAAACTGCTAATCGAGCGTTTTGTTTTACAGTACGGTAACTCTGGAGGGCCTCTGGTAAACCTGGTAAGTCTTTTATTTTGTTGAATTTTTTACAGTTTCATGAGTCGGACTTACTGATGTTTGGATTCCTAGGATGGAGAAGTGATTGGGATCAATACGCTGAAAGTAACGGCTGGCATCTCCTTCGCCATTCCTTCTGACAAAATCCGTCAATTCCTTGCCGAGTCGTACGACAGGCAGTCTAGAGGTATAAACACGTGGAGATGAATCTTTTTTTACTGCTTCTTTTCTGGGATTTCTGGAGAGTGAAGAAAATGTCAGCTTTTATTTATATATCTGTGCACAACATTAAATTACCAAGTTTTAAATACAGTTTCTAAAATAGACAAAAAAAGCATTTTCTATTAAAAATTTATTTTTCATATTATTTACTATGTAATTTCCCTAGTTTTTACATAAACATACATGTTTAGAGTGCACATAAAGCTGCTTTTTTATTCAGATTTGTAATAATTTATATTAATTAAATAAGATTTATACAATGATTTATTAAAAAAGAGTTTGCTATCATATGTTTTCTCTTAAACAAAGCTTTGATGAAGAGAAAAATGTCTAATTTGGTGTTTGTTTTACTAATTATTCAAGCATAAACATTATTATTTAATTTTGTTTTTAGCTTTTAACAACCAAATGAAAAAAAAAAAAAATTGTTTTATGCTTGATTTCATTTTCCTCAATATTTACTTCCAAATGTTGAAAAATGTTGAAACTCATCTTTTGGAGGGTTTTTGTTCATCATACTGCATGACTTATTCACAACTTCATTTGTGATTTCTTGCTATATTTGCAATTTCTGCGCTTTGAAAAATCTGGTTTCCAGTATAGAAGTTTAATTTCCTGCTACATATATAAATCTTTTTGACTCATACGTGACGATTGCATAAAAGGCATTTAAGGCACCAAACTTTATATTTAAAATTGTATTATAGTGTTACTTGGTGGTATAATTTAGTTGCTACACAAATAGTAAAAATAATCAATTTTATTATTTTTTTTTTGAGTAGTTATAATGGGATAAACTCTTCTGATAAAACACTTTTGTCTAATCCTTTTGTTTTTCAGGGCGAACAGATGCTAAGAAGAAGTATATCGGTGTGAGAATGATGACTCTCACGCCTTCGTAAGTTTTCTTTTTTGTTTTGCGAAGTATTGATTCCATGTTAGACACCGTTTTGTCGGCACTATTTGGCCCTGATGTGCAAATCGCATCAAAAAATCACTTGACCCAAAAACATTTTAAAGATCACCCCACATAAATATAAAAGCAATTTCCAGAAAACGAACATTTATTAAAAACAAAACCCAATGAGCCGACCTGGTTGGATGATGATATTTCTTAATGTTTAATAACTATCAACTAAAATGATTGACAAACGTCATTATTCACTCAGCCTTAGTACCTTTTCCGAAATTGTGGTTTTTCTGTGTGATGCCCTGGGACCTCTTGTGGTACAGTCATGGCCATGTGACTCATTTGATTAAAAAAGTGTTTCCATTGCAGTTTTGCAAAGTGCCGTATGTCAATTCCAATATGCCTCAAAAACCACCACCTCGAAACCCAATCCTTTTTTGAAAAATGCATGTTTTTTTCGCGTTTCCATTTCGCAAATTTATTATTGGAAATCCAATTTGCGCAAGATTCTGGTTGTGTCCGAATCCCCCTCCTAACCCCTAACTACTAAAAAACTATATTATAGTGCAGGACTGTATAGTGTGCTGGATTTTAAAGGTAATTCGGACACCATGCTAAATACTTTTCCTTCGTTTCTCTAAAAAGCGGATAGGACGGCATCGATTTCACGAAGTGAAAATCGAACAAAAACGAACATTTCAAGCCGTTTATTTATGACTCCACTGTGTTCTGATGGTGAAAATGTGGAAGGTTTATCCAAATATTGCATTTAAACACTTTTTTTTTTGTTCGAAATCGTTCGACCGCAATGCATTGTGGTCAATATCGTTCTACGCTAGTTTTTCGCAAAGGATTATGGGAAATTTCGAGTGCACTCGATTTGGAATTAGTAGATTCGGACAGCACTAGAAAATGGCGAACGCACTATATAGTGAGTAGGGGGGAATTTGGACACAACCTCAGACTCTTTTATCTCGCTTAATGCGTCTTATAGTTCAGTGCATCTTGCATTTGACATACTGTAATTTTAAAAAAAGATAATTTATTGACAGAGTGCCCATTTTGCAGAATACATGGTATGCAAAACTTGTATTTTTTTCTTAAAGGTGAGAAATAATACATTTTTTTCTCTTTAATAACATTTGTGAATTCCCTTTCTTACCCAAAGGTTAGCCAAAGAGCTCAAGACTCGACATCGTGACTTCCCTGACATCACTTCAGGAGCTTATGTGATGGAGGTCATTGCAAAGACACCAGCTGCAAAGTAAGAAAACCTTCTCGTATTACTCTAGAGTCTTTTGTAAACAAAAGGGACTGATCCTCGCTATTCCCAGAGCTCCCCCAGTCCCATTAGCAAACTTTCTTTTACCCACTGCCTCAGTTTCAGAGAAGTGGGGTACAGGAGACGCTGAGGTCAGCTGTTTCCTTCCGAGCTCATGCTGGGAGGTTGCTGGCTGCTGTGGTTTTCCTGCGCCAGCTCACACATCCCTCTCTGAAGTGTTTGTTCATGGCAGAAATCGCCCAGCTCTTTGCGCAACATGTCTGTGGTTCCTTTCATCTCGCATGTTCTGTTCCACGCATGTTTGAACTTCCTGGGCTGTATGCGTTTACATCTCATGGAAATCTTGACCATGTCGTGAACAACCCTCTATTTATCCTTCTGGGGGCATTTGGGAGTAATAACGGGAAGCAGAGGGTGCAGTTGGGCTAATGGGTGATGGGGTGATGGTCTGTGGCTGCGATTAAGCGGCTGTTTTTGAGAGCAGTCGGCCTCAGATGTCACTGCTGGTAAGTGCATTCATCTGTCTGTGATTTGAGGTATGCTAGTTAGCTCTGTGGGCTGTGTGTACATGTGCCTCAAAGGGCTTTTTTCACTGGATTGTTATCATTTCTGTTATGAAATTCTCTTAGTGTAGTGGAATCCAACTACACAAATGAATCAGTGTTTGGTTTTAATCCTCGTTTTCTCTAAATTGACTCAATCTCTAAAAATACACACTAATTGGAATAGGTGCATTCTGGATGATTTACTGGGCAGGCTTGAAGATTGTTCCAGAACAGCCTTTCTGAACTGAACTGTTTCAGCGGTGCTAGATTTAGATTTAAAAAACACTAAACGTGTAGTAAAACATGGTGGTGGGAGTGTAATAGTGTGGGACTATTTTAGTGTTTCACCCTGAAAATCTTAATCTCATGCATTTAGTTTTGGAGATTAAGACCCAATAAGATTGTAAGGTGTTATGAAATTAAATTTTAATAGAATAGGTGTTTTAGGCGCATTGAATTTTGATTACGTAAAAAAAAAAAAAGAAAAAGGAAAGAAATTGTTGTTCTAGACAACTAAGGAGGTGCAGGTGATGCTTACGTATAAATGCTACTTAAAAGGGCTAGCTGGGTTTTCTTGTTTTTATACATTTGTGGTCAACACTGCCCCCTAATGGGCAGTTTTTTTTATTTTTTGATATAAGACGCATATCAAAATTGAGGCCCGGGGGCCAGATCCGGCCCTCCTGGTAATTCTATCCGGCCCTCCAGTTCATTTTAGTTTATTGTTATTAATGGGCGGAAGTTATTTTGCACTTATTTCTAACTTGTATAATTTTGACAAAATATATTTTTATGGAGAATAAAATATTGAAAGTTATTTAAGGTTTAAATTGATTTATTCTGGAATAATATTCCTCCCTTTTTTATTATTCACAATTGTGTTAAAAAGTAACGTTTTTAAAGTTTTAAAAATTGGCATTCTGCTTTTTGGACTATTTTGGCATTTACTACAATTCTTTAGGCTATTTTGGAGATTAGATAATATTTCAACTGAGTGCAAGCAGTTTTGGCTAATTTGGCCCTTTTTTAAAGTTTTGCTACTTTTTTCAGCTATGTTTTAGCTGTTTTGGCTAACCAAAGTTGTTGTTTTTTTGTTTTTTTAGGCTAATTTAGCATTTGGCTAATATTTTAGCTGGCTATCAGCTTCAGTGTTTTTAGCTATCAACTTCAGCATATTCAGCTATCAGCACTAGCATCTTCAGTGACCGAGTTCAGCTTACAGCATTCACACTAGCTTTATTGCAGGTAATGCTATATATCTAGTTCATAGTTATGTTAAAAAGTTACAGTTTTAAAAATGTAGTTTTAGTGTGTTCAATAAATGTTTATCCTGATCAGCCCGCGATCTAAGGTGTGTTTTGGATTTTGGCCCTTTGTGTGATCGAGTTTGAGGACCTGGTGGCAGACAAGATGGTGGCTGAAGATCATTAGCCGGAAATTGCCAAACATCATTAGCTGGAAGTGGAAAAAAGATTTCAGAGTTGTGGACGCTTTTATTAAAACTTTTTTCAGTGTTTAGGATTAACTTGAAATTAGTCAAAAGAGGGTAAATACTTTATTAAAGAATTTTAACAAAAGGGTTCAGATTTGTAAACCGGTTAAGACTTTTGCATTGAAGCTTTAGCTCCACCAGTGTTTGTGTTTGACTGTTGTTAGCTTTAACCCTTTACATGATCAATGTGAATTGGCTCCGTCACAGAAAAAAGCAGCTAAAATTACTTATATTAGTAATGTGCAGATTGATAAAAAGGCTCTTTAAAGTATTACTTGACAGTACAAAACTGTTTTTCTCTGTAAATCAGCTAATTCACATTGATCGTGTGAGGAGTTATTGTATGTCCATTGCATGTCCAGTGCATTGTAGGTTTTGACAGAAACAGGTGTTAGAGGTTCAAAATGTAAAATGCAAAAAAAAAGTAACTGTTAGGGTTGCCGGTTATATTATTCTTTTTCAACATAAAATGAGTCTTTTTTGACCAAAATGTGAGTTATGATGTTCTGGTCTTGGACTTCCTTCTGGCTAATAATTTTTCAGTCGACATCTTTTCTGCCACCGGGCCCCACTTGTTTGATCAGCTCTCAAGAGTGCAGTGTGAAAAGGTTCAAAATGAATATCTGATTTTTCCAAATGTAAATGCCTTAAATTTCACATGTTTATCAGTTTTTCTGTTTTTGTTTATTCTATGTGTGTCTATTTCAATCCAACATTTAAAGAAAGTTTGAGTTATGTTCTTTTACTTCTTTTATACCACTAAAGATAACTTTGATTGTAATTTGAATAAAGAAAGTACATTTTTGGTTTGATTAAAAAAAAGAAAGCCAAAAGTTTCAGTTAAATCTTTGACTTTTGGTTTTCTTGCGTGAGCCCCACACTCAACTTGTTCACACATTTGTTTCCCAACTGACCTGAATACAGCTGTGAATTAAATGAGATTAAAAAAGTGAGAACAATTCCAGGAAAAAGTGATCACATAGTCTTGGGGCTACTATTGTTGCCAGGTTGTTTAAATAAAACCCTCGGTAAGTCATTATTTGAACAGGTTTGTTTGTTTGTTTTGAGAAAACAATAAAGTTTGAAAAAAATGCTTTAAAGTTTGTTCAAGCTGTGGGCATTCCTTGTGCTGATTAAAACCAAATGGAGAATACTTCCCCGTTTATTTTAATAAAATCTGATTTATATGTTTACCTACTTTTGTATTTTTTACAGGGAAAAATCAGTTGATGGAAATCCATTTTTTCTGTTATTAAGGCAACATGTGTTAGTAATTTCTGATCATCTCAACAAACCATCTCTTTTTTTCCCCCCATAATCCTCTAGTGGTGGGCTGAAAGACCACGATGTCATCATCTCCATCAACGGCCAGAGGATTTCAACAGCCACCGACGTCAGTGCCGCCATCAAGAAAGACGACGTTCTGAGAATAGTGGTGCGCCGCGGCAATGAGGACGCCATCCTCACCATCGTGCCTATGGAGATCGATCCTTGATACTCCTAAACTCGCTCCAAAGGAGTCGGAATTAAGTTAAACTTCTCACTAGTGGACCTGAAATGGGAGGGGCTTCCACTGACGAAGCCCGCTACCTGTCTCCAAAAGCTTATAAACTGTAAATGTCTTAAAGAAACTGAAAGAACGGGAGCTACAGAAGCAATCGTTTCCCCCGTGACTTGTCACTTTTAGGTTTTAAAAGCTCCGATTAATGCTAAACTACTGTTTGTTTTCAAACACGAGATTTAGATTGTTTTTTTAATACGTTTTTTGTGCCTTTAAATATTTGCTCAGTCGGACCTGCTGCCTTCGATGGCTCGTTTTCAGTCTCGCTGAGCAAATCTGATTTTTTTATAATTGCTGTTTCTAAAAACCTTAATCAAGTACTGTAAAAGTTTTGTTTATTATTGTTTTTTTTACTGCCTGATGTATACTAAAACTAAAATAAAATGTGTTTACCTCCATTTATATTGGCGTTCTCCATTCGAGGATCACACTTCATATTTTTTGTGTGTGCTGGTTTTATGCAACCTTTGCTTATCTGCACTCAGAGGGGAAGCATCGGCCAAGTAAGGGTTTGTTTTGAGTTTGATTATATTGCTTTCATATGGGCCTGATAGCAGTCCAGTGTGATTGTTGGCCCGCTGGCTGTGTAGGCTGACCTCAGACGCAGAAACGCCAGCCAAATACTTCTGACCCACTGGGCAGTGGTCGCAGATGTGGGGCCTGTATAAATGCGCTCAGTGTTTCTGGAGGAGATGCTTGTTTGCCGCAAGCATTTTTGCATGATAATGATGAAGCAAACAGGAGGAGGGGGGGGTACCACATTTGAGAAATGACGCTGTTAGAATTGTTGGACAACTTGGCACTTAAACAGCTTTGCAAGGATGTCGAAATAAGACAGGAAGCTGTTTGTTTGGTGGCTAGTTCCTTAGGTTTTGTGATTTCTTTGCAGAGTTTGGAAACCAAATTTACCCAAAAAATTCCCAGTGCTATGAACGAACATAAAAATGTATTTTTTTATTTTACTAGCGATGGTAAATTCTGCTGCCATCTCCTGGATCTGCCTCAGAGTTGCAATTTGAGAAAAAAATCAATCTCAAGTTACACTCAGAAATGAAATTTAATTTGGCATAAATTCCTAACTTCTTCATCTTAAGACTGGGTAGTGCTTATATCACATCGCTCATATAACATCGGATTCTGTTTTAGCATAGGCCTCAATGAGGTCATAAGTGACAGACTGCCAAAACCTGAGCTGAAAACGATCTATCAAACTGAGTAGGACTGCATTATATCACTGACTTAGGACTGAGATGCAGACTGACAGATTTTTTTCTTGTTCCAGCAAAGAACAAAAGCCAGAAATCTATATTTACCA
>NC_050526.1:3933615-3941066 GCF_002922805.2 Oryzias melastigma
TGCACATTTTGAAGTCCAACTGTAGGTAATTTATATTACACACGAAGGTTTGTTCGAACTATGAACTGTAAATAAAGCTTTATGTTATCCTCGACTGCCCCCTAGTGTTCGTCGCTGTTAAATTTCGAACCAATCAGATTCGCGCTTGCTGACACTCTGAAAGCACAGCGAAGTCCCGCCGATGCTGATTGGTCGTTTCCGTGTAACAGCGCAGTACATGGAGGTCTTGTCAAGCACCGAGGAGGGAGGGGATACTTTAATGGCCGTCAGGAGCACTTCAAAATGCAAAAACTCCGGATTAACAGCTATATTTAGACTGGAATAGCTTTTGATGTTCATCAGACTTTTACTTTATCAAACGGTATCGTTTATTTTCACAAATGTCATATTTGTTATACCGCTTTTATCGCACGAGACGGACTTTACCCGCTTGATTTGTGCGTTAGTGGGGGATCAGGCCTAGCCGGCTGGAAACAAGCGGACGGTTAGTTAGTCACCGGAGTTGAAAGGTAAGAGTTTACTCTGCTTTTTAAAAATACTCACATTTATGAAAGGGGATGTTTATATTAAGGTAATATTTTAGCCTACTTGTATAAATTGTTGGAGCTAAATTTCATACAAAAATGTTGTTGGGTTAGAAATGTAAACAAGGGACTTGCGGTAGCCTTGTTAGCATTGTAGCTAGCTGCTAATGGCTAACTTTGGAGTAGTTAACTTTACCCGTGAACTTGTTCAAATTCATGGTGATAAGTTACGTTTTTTGTTCGTTTATGTTTGTAGGCGCAAGGTAAAACAAACATATTTAATAAATGTGGTCTAACTTGAACTGGTTGTCGTGTAATTTCAGATATTGCATCGTGTTTTTGAAAGCTTGAGCGTGCCATGCTAACTTGGTGTGCTAGCATTTATCCGTTGACATAACTTGACCAAATCAATTAAATTAGCTTTTGTTCATGTACTGTTCTATCATTTACCATATTTTATTAGATTTTAAGTTATTTTCACATCATAATTCATGTTAACATATGTATTAAATATGCTACAGGTGATCACCTTGGATACTTTTTTAAAAAAATGTGTTTTTTACCCTATTGTGTGTTAATACATTCTTACACATTATGGAATAATAATGGCTTATTCGATCAGACTATTGTACAAATTATTTATTGTCTGTTCTAATTAGTATTTTAAAAGTGAAACTTGACCAAAGATGAAAACATTAAATGTGTGGAAGAAAATAAAAGCACCTCATGAAAGATGATATACCCAATATATGGTGGAAAAGTACATTTTTATTCAATTTTTCCATCTTTGAATATACATGGTTTCTTTAGAACAGAATAAATTATTTACTCTATACATTGTAAATGTTTCCTTATTCAGTTATAAACATTTATCTGTCATTGACACTGAATTGATTAGTTGAGTTCACAAACTATGATTAAGGGAAATTGGCATTTTTTTCTTCTGTTCACAGGGAATATGTAACATACAGTTACAAACATGACGTCAAGATTTGGTAAAACATACCACCGCAAGGGAGGGGAGGCAAATTCCAAGTTTGAAGAAGTCATCTCAAATAAAAGGCCTACCCTAACCACCAAATGGGGGGAGACCACGTACAAGGCTCAACTTGGAGCCAAACGGCCCACACTGAAACCTGATGTATCCGAGTTTCCCAAGAGGCCGAGGCTTGAGCCCAGTGACAGCGAAGAAGACCCTTTTGGCTTCGACAGCGATGAAGAGTCAAAGACTGTAACTACTCACAATATGTCTGAAACAAAGATCTCAGAGGGCGTTGCAACAAAGGTGGACGTAGTGCAAGATCGGAAGACAGTTCCTATTGTGACAGCTGCACAGGCCTCTGCAAGTTCAACCTCTACTTTCACAAGTGAGTAATGACAGAAAAAAACAACGTTTCCAACCCTTAAAGACCTTAGTCATTTATCTATCTTTCAGTTTAATCTAAATCATTTTAGAATGCAAACTTTTTTGTTGCTTTTACTCTTTAATCTCCAGTGACAAACCCTGCAATTTTTGTTTGACAATTGTTTGCTGAGCTTATTACAGTGTAATATTCTTTTTTAATTTGATTCAAAGTAAAATTGTTCTCCGTTTACAGGTAAACAATCATCAGTAGAGAAGGATATTAAAAGCAGCCAGCCATGGTACAAAATTGGTCCCAGTGGCATCCAGAAGAGCACGCCCACAACCAGTCTGTCAAACATGGCTCCTTTCGATCATTCAAACTTCTCTGTGTCTGAGAAAGCCGTTTCTGTGTCTTCAGAAGTGTACACCTCCATTAAATTGTCAGCGGATGAAGCAAGAGGGAGTGGAGACCTTCAAAACCCCTATGATGGACATTTGTCAGAAGAAAATAGGAACGCAGAAGACCTTTCAATAGAGCCATCACCAGAAATAGTCGACAACATCCCTCCCTCTCCATTTACCTTAAGAGCGTCCAATTGCAAGAAGTACCAGCGGCCTGGCCGGGCTTGCAAAACACTATCTGAACCTGCTGAAAACAACAGCCACCAGCCCACGAATGCAGCGAGTACCCAAGATAAAGCCAGCACTGCCCTTTCTGCTAGTTCAAGTGCTGCTGCTAAAACTGCAGCCAAGCCTGCTGGCAGGGGGGGCGGGAGGGTGCGGGACTACACCGTTCTTCACCCTTCCTGTCTGTCAGTGTGCAATGTCACCATCCAGGACTCAATAGAGCGGGGAATCGATGAACTCGCCACTCCAGCTGCCCCCGCTGACCTCGGGGAAGCGGGGCAGATGAAAAAAAAATCCGACCCGCAGCCAGCTAAACTTGCCAGGTAAGTCTTGTTTTGTACACATGACTTGTCGGTTATAAGAATGAAAAGATACATTGGATTCTGAACTAAAAACTCACTTCTATTGTCATTCAATAAGGGAAATCTTAGGTTGGGTAAATAAATCAATAAATGCTGTCAAGGTGTAAAAGGAGACACAGAATGGTTAAGTTAAAGTAACAAAAGTTTTGATTGACATTTAGATGCAAACGTGGGCAATTCCTGATCAACATTTAGGAATTTTACACATTTGGAGCCAAATATAAAAGGTTAACACACAGATAAGCTTCGGTTTGTGTGTTAAGAGGACATATCTGCATAAGACAATCCTCTGATTAGCTCTCTGTGTCAACAATTTTAGTAAAAATTTGGGTGACCTCAAAGACAAATGATAACTTATTCCTTGCAGTTGATCAGAATGCAAATTTCCTTGCTAAAAATCACCAGGTTGAGCCACAATTCAACCTCCTGTCAAGATTTGCCTCTTGCAGCGATCTCCATGCTCTGAAACAATATCAAGGGTAGATTATAGATTTATATTATGCTAACGTTTTTCTCTAGCTTTATGAATTACTGCTGTAAAACATCTTTAAATAGAAGCAGAATGTTTGTTGGGGAAAAGATGAGCTTTTTTTTAATTTTTTAATGTAAGGCAGGTTTTATGTTTGTATGGGTGCAACTGCAGCTGTTTCATTTTAATTTTTTTACATCCAAGCTGTTGAAACTTGTGCAATTATGCTTTTTTATTTTTGATGTTCCACATCTCTCTTAATATGCTGTAATGCAGAGATTTCCACTTCCAGTCTTTGAGGGCCAGTGTCCTCTGATTTTAGAGAAGTGCATCCCATTAGCTGCTGATTAGCTAATCAGATGTCTTCCACTAGTGAAAAACCATGGACTGGTGGAATGACTGAGATTTAGTGGTTCCAAAATTAGTTTTTTTTTTTTTTTAAATCAATTCATCAAGATTTTCTGAAATAAGTAGAAAGTTGCTAGAATTGTAATTTTAATCTAAACAGTATTTGAATCGTAACATCCATAAAGATTTCTTCTACGCATAAATAAATTAAACATTATTTTGAATACCAAAGGTATCTCGACATGTCACTTTGTGGTTTTAGTTGAAGAAAAATTAATAACTATCAGGTTTATGTTAGATTTTTCAAGGTTAAAGACTAATATTTTTTTCATAGTTTGTACTTCCTGAATGTGTCTGGATTCATAATATAGAAACAAAAAACAATTCTTTAATAAACATGAGATAATCTATGATTAGAATCTGAGGTGTAAATAGAAGACTGGCTTGGATTAAAACACGAACGTCTTATTTTACAGGGTAACGTACATTTTTGGTTGCTGTCAATAACCTAGTTTTGCGACCAACTTTTTCTGCCTTCTAGCTGCCAGTTTTGCCTTTTAATTAGAGTTTTTAGGGTTCTGAAGAAGAGATAAGAAGTAGCAATTTCAGGGAATATGGTCATTTATACACTGATTTTTTTTCCCCCCATATGTATGATCTAAAGTACTTGGTACATGTATTTCACATCCAAACATATTTGCTTAGCTGGCTACAGCGATTGTTGGACATAGCTTCTTAAAAGCTGTGTTTTCAAACCAATTTTTAGATTCAAAGGAGATCCCATGTTACCAAAATTCAACCCATTTCCTTTGTCTATTTTTAAGGTTCCGGCCCGCACAGACAAAAACCAAGAAGACCAAGACGGAGACCAAGCTGGAGTTCTTTGGTTTTGAGGACAAAGAGGGCGAAGAAGGCAACGACAGCTCAGAGGGAGTCATGGCAGGCAAGAGCAGCTACAAGATCAAGTACTTTGGCTTTGATGACCTGAGTGAGAGTGACAGCGATGATGAAAGCACTCAGGCCAAAGAAAAGAAAGCTAAGAGGGCGGCAGCGGCTTTAATGTCTCTGAGCTCCAGTGTGGACAGCCCCCAAACCAGCGATTCCCAGGACAGTCAGGCCAGCAGCAATACAGGTGAGAAGATATCTTCATCTTTTTATATATCCATTCTGATGGCTTTTATTGTAATAATTGTTTTCTTTATCTAACAGATACTTTTGAGTTTGCCGATGACTCCAGTCCGTGTGGCGCCGACGGTCAGAAAGGACGACAAGGGAAGTCGAGTGACAAATCAAAGGAAGGAGGAACTGGTCTCAAGAAGATTTTCAGTGGACCCAAAAAGGTGCATTTGATATTCTGTAAAGAGATATGCTTTTTCTGGCTATTTCTAAAATATTCATATTTTGAGAAGGAAATGAACACAAAAGTATCTTTGTGTGTTTAGGGGACACAGTTTTTAAATATCATGAATTAGAAAGTTTATGAACTTAGTTTTGAGGAGGCTTATTTTCCAGGGTGGCTTGGTTCTGATCAGTTTGAATAGTTTGCTTCATTCAGTCAGGAGTGGGAAATAATCTAGAGTTCTTGCGAGGTCTAAAAATTCTTAAAAGCTTTGATTTTTGGAAATAATACCTTTGAAAGTTTTGATTTTTGATATCAGAGCCTTAAAATTGTCCCACTTGAAACGTCTCAGTTTCACATTTCATGTCAACAATAACAATTTTCAACCAATCCATTTGATTTCAATATTATTTATATAGCCCAATATCACAAAAACAATGGCTTCATTGTGCTTCAATCAAATGATGTAAATAAAATGAGTTGTTACGCATTAATACGCCGTCTGGCGTCCTGAAAGAAGAGGATTTCTAACGCATCGCAGCACAGACCACAAACAGTTAAGATTTTGATCATAAAGGGGGAATAAATTAATAAAAAGGTAAATAGACTGATACATTGGTATTAATTTTTGACTTTGACCTGTCTTAAATCAGCTTTAAAATACAATAATAATAATAACCATCTCTTCGCTGTCTTGTTAGGCTTCCTTATCCATGGAAATGTTGGTTTTATCATTTTTTCTGAGTCTCTGGGGCTTTAAAAAAACAAGCATGCCTGTAGATTTCCATAAAAAACAGAGAAAATAACCTCAAGAGAATCATATAAATAAAACAAAGGTTAAAGTGTTGCTTCAATTTTGCTGAAAGGTTTATATCTCTGAAATCAATCTATTTTTCAACATTAAAATTATTAACTCTTGTAACATCTTTTGTGTTATGGCTCAGTTTCAACTCATATTTTATGTTAGAACATTGGAATACAAAAAAAACTACAAATCAAAAAATAGAAATCACTTAAATCTTCCAAAAATATTAGAAAGCTAAATCAGAGAAAACTCTTTGTGTCAGAGTTTGTTTATTTTGCTTTTTTGCAACCATATTGGACAGATAAACATCCTCTGAAGCTCGCGTGACTGGAGAGGAGGTCAGTGTGTTGGCTGAAATCCACTAATGATTTTTTTTTTTTTTGGCTCCAATTATTGCTTTATAAAGTTATTTTATGTAACCGACCCTAATCTCAGAAAGGACAGAATTTCAACCAGAGCATTTTAGAATAAAGATGTAAAAATTGCATTTTGTAGAAATCAAAGTTTCAGACAAAGTCTAAAAGCTTTGATGGAATACAATCATTTTAAGTGATTCTTTTTAATGCAATTAAAAACTGAAACAGAATGTGTGGAAGTGGTTTAAATCGAGACAGAAAAGTGTCAGCAACATTTTCTTTTGTCTGATATTCTTGTAGTGTTGCTTTTTTATTGTTGAAGTGTGATGAATCAGTGCTCAAAAGGCACATACATTCTGTTTGAATTTGTGTCGGTGCTTTGAGTGGTCCACCAGCTTGCACAAAACAATCAACTAAATAGTTTTCTTTTAGCAGAAAAACCTAGTTTACTATATTTGGTTGTAAATTTTGGTTCCGAGCTTCTATTGATGCGCGCTCAGAGTTCAGCTCAAACGCTGGTTTTCATGTGAAGCGGCTGAATGCCGCTTCTTTATCAGGACAAACAAATCTGTTTTGATCTGTGACATTTGTGGTGTTTTGTTCCCTTCTTTTATTTTCGTCTGGATGGTTACTTTGCTGTGGCTTCGGGTTATTTGTTATCTGTCCTTCTCATTCTGGCTTAAAGGAAAAGCATCAGAAAGTGCAGTCCTACTTTTTGTGCATTTTTTTACACTCTTGAATAACACAAAGTGTCATTTAAAGAAAATGTTTTGTGTCGCTTGAGGACTCTGGCTCCACACTGAGGCTGGATTTGTTGCATATGATCAACATAAGTTCACTTTACAGGACTTTCCAAGTGTCTATGTCTATTTTTATCTTGGATTTAATTTTTAAGTAATAACAGTTCATAAACTAATATGTTTCATTCTTATTGAATTCCAGTCCCCTTCCAAAGCTGTTTACAATGCTCGCCATTGGAACCAGCCCGAGCCTGAGGATATCCCTGCGCCTCCACTGTCCCGGTCTCAGACGGCTCCGGTAACTCGTCTTTGTGCACCTGTCAAATTGTTTACCGTCTGGAGTTTTGTCTTTGTTAGAAAACTTTGTCTCAGTTTGGAACAATGCTCCTTCTGTTATGCATGGTTGGGCGACACATTAATGGGGGTTTCTGTTTAGATTACAATAATCTTGTTTATAGTTTTTAGTTTTAGAAAAATGACCTTTTTTGGTCTTTTAAGCAATTTTCCCTGACAAACGATTCTAGTGTTTGTTGTTT
>NC_050526.1:3941199-3943891 GCF_002922805.2 Oryzias melastigma
AATGACCTTTTTTGGTCTTTTAGCAATTTTCCCTGACAAACGATTCTAGTGTTTGTTTATTTGGAGCTGAATTTCCCCCATGGCCACTGATGTTTGCTGAGCGCATCGTTTTAAAGTTCACCTAAACTTTTGCCCTATCTCATGTGACATCTGTTAGCAGCACTTATTAAAGATGTGCGTACTTAGCCGGCTTTTCCGTGTGTGGTAAATCACGCAGACGTGCCATTAAACAAGAAGTCCTGCGTCTGTACGCGCCCCATTTCTCTGCTTATTTCCCCTCCTTTAGGCCATGTTATCCAGCAGCAGCAAGGACAGCAACTCCCATAAAGATGATGGCTTGTTCAAAGCCCCCCCGCCGCCCCCCAAAGTCATTAAGTCAGAGACCATCCCCACGCGACTTAACCAGGACATCGTGACGACGCTAAAGTGCAGGAAGGAACACAAAGAGGTGAGTCCAGGGCAGACGGTTGTATTTTTCATGAGGAAGTATTTACTCAAAACCTGCTTTGACCTTTTCTCAATGCAGATAAAACAGTAAAGACGCTGTCTTTGTTTGCCAAAGTTATTTTGAGATAAAGATAGTGAGGAGATCACAGATCCTTGAAGCTTCCAGCTTGTTGTTAACACTTCTAGTCCTGGATCTCTGTTATTCACTCATCCTCCTAGAACAGGGTTGCTCCTTATGCCAATTGTATACCAGCAACAAATAAATAAATAAAATAGGCTTGCATAATAAATTGCAAAAGATGGCAAAAACTGCAATAAATGGTTTCCTTCAACTTTTACACACATGAGACAAAGTCATGGCAGCTTGAACTATTTAGAAATCATATAAAGCCTGTTATACATTTAACCAATTGGATTAACCCCCCCCGACAGGTCGCTGACCAATCAGCGGAGCCCTTTTAATACGTTAAGTACGTCACTTGATTGACATGCAGAATGGGCAGTCGTATGTACTCGGGGACTTTCATCACTACTACACGTGTGTTTTAACAACACACACATTCATCAGAAAGCTTCGTTGAAAGTGAGACAGGCGCGCTTCGTTTGATCAGCCGTCCCGTCATGAGAATCCCACATGAAGGATCCCAGTCCACTCGAGCAGCAGAGTTGTCCAGAAGCACACGTTATTCGAGCCCTACCTCCGTGCGCTCTGTCACCACCGCTCCCCTGCCAAGCCCACCACCACTGCTATTATCTGGGGATACCTGGTTGATCCTGCTGCATAGCATAAGCTCGTCTCAAATATTAAAATTAAACCAAAATAAAGAGACTGAGCTGCAGAATTTGAGTTTTGCCTCCAAATCATCTTTAGAAAGGTGTGGGCATTTACTGTCAAACTCTCAACTGTAGATGTGGCTGCTAATTATGGCTGCCACGACTAATCGACTAATTAAAAAGTCAACAACTAATTTGATTGTCAATTAGTCGATTTCTTTATATTATATGGAGTCGGGGTGTAATAAAGTTGAAAGTTATAATGACATTATGCTATCTATTTTGGATTATTTTGACATTTATTAAGGTTTTCTAGGCTATGTTGGAGTTTAGCTAATATTTCAGTTATATGGAAGCAATTTTGGCTAATTCAGGATTTTTTTTCAGTTTTTTTAGGCTAATTTGGCATTTAACTAATATTTTTGCTGGCTTTCAGCTTAGCTTTTTGGACTATTTTGGCATTTTATTAAGGTTTTCTTGGCTAATATAGGAGTTTAGGTAATATTTCAGCTGCATGCTAACTATTTTGGCTAATTTAGTTTTTTTTTTTTCAGTTTTTAGGCTAACTTGGAATTTAGCTAATATTTAAGCTACATGCTAGCTATATTGGCTAATTTAGGATTTTTTTTCATTTTTTTTTGGCTAATTTCACATTTAACTAATATTTTTTCTGGCTATCAGCTTCAGAATTTTCAGCTATCAATTTCAGAATTTTCAGCTATCAATTTCAGCATTTTCAGCTATCAGCACTAGCATCTTTAGTGGCCAAATTCAGCTAACACCATTCACACTAGCATTATCGCAGGTGATGCTATATGTCTATTTTTTAGTTAGTTTAAAGTTAATTATGCTTAAGATGTGTGGTTTACATCGACTTTGCGCATGACCTGATTAGTCGACTAATCTGAAAAAATGATTGGTGATTAGTGGACTATTGAAATAATCGTTTGTGGCAGCACTAGTGCTAATGCGGCTTGTTTTTCCTCGACTGATCCGAGGTCAGTCCCTCAGAAAGAACCTAGAACCGCTCACTGTGGAGAACGACAGGCTCTTAATAGAACAATGACAGAAACTTAATAACATTCATCTAAATCAGGGGTCTCAAGCTCAAATCAGCCGGGGGCCGCTGGAGGCGGGGTCTAGGTGAGGCTGGGCCGCATCAGGATTTTCACAAGAAAATCGCTGAGAAAACATTCTAGTGTTCTCAAATATCTTTATTTTTAACACAAAATAATGAATAAATAATGAACGACGTGTATAGATCTTTGTCCGTGTTGATTTATAAATATAAAAAAATAAGGGTAGTTAATGTCTGTTTCTGAAATAGTTTATATTGAAGATTAAATTTAAGATATATTGCTAGAGGGTAGGATTGAAAAAGTTTTTTTAACTTCTTCCTACTCCATTTCAAACTACATAATTGAGGTGTAATGTTTTTATAAAGAATTTTCTGTTGTTGTTTTCTTGTTTT
>NC_050526.1:3944644-3958700 GCF_002922805.2 Oryzias melastigma
CCAAGCTCAGGGTCACATGATTGACAGCCGGGTGCCGCGGATCGCCGCGCGGGGCGGGCTACAGGTCTGTGGCTCGGAGCTTGAGGAGCTCTGGTTAGGAACAGTCAGCACGTCAAAAAACGTATTTATCGACATCATATACGTCTCTCATTCATTCTGAGAGAGACATCCACAGACGGAGCTGGTAGCTCCTTCGACACGCGGCGACAGAAACACATTTTTTGACGAGCCGCGAGCAGCAAATTCCCCGCGCGGGGCACGTGAATTTGTCCTGCAAATCGCACTTGGTGCTTCCTGGCTCCTCCTCCGCCCAGCTGATTGGAGGAAGGAATGAATGATAGACAGAGGCACTGGACAGACAGCCGATGTCCCGCCCTCCAGAGCCATATACCTCACTGTGATTGGTTCATTCAGCTCGGCGCACAGCAGCTGTCATTCATATCAGCCTTGCGGGCCGCACTAACAGTAATCTTTCATATGAAGACGGGGGCGCAGATGGCCCGCGGGCCGCGAGTTTGAGACCCCTGATCTAAATGTATCCATT
This sequence comes from Oryzias melastigma, assembly GCF_002922805.2. NCBI lineage: Eukaryota > Metazoa > Chordata > Actinopteri > Beloniformes > Adrianichthyidae > Oryzias > Oryzias melastigma. The sequence goes on from NC_050526.1 coordinate 3,945,189, forward strand.
TAATTCAAAATAATTGATTCACCAAAATAAAGTGCTTTTCATAATTAGTTTGTGTATTTATTTGTGTTTATACAGTATATAGATAGACTGAAAACACGATTTTCATCGTATTGGGTCTTTAAAAATATTTCTCTAAACACGACACCTCTACCTGGACAGATGGACTGCTTAATCGTTAGACTCTGACTAAACCCACTCTCCTCTTCACAGCTGTACACAGTAGTGCAACACGTGAAACACTTCAATGACGTGGTTGAGTTTGGTGAAAATCAAGAGTTCACAGACGACTTTGAGTACCTGGAGACCGGCTTGAAGAGCAGTCAGCCACTTAACACCAGATGCCTTAGGTAAGAGCGGCGAAACATTCGGCGCCTCCTCCTTGGGCTCATTTAGGAGAGCTCTCCGAATCTGCTCTGAGATTTTAAAGGTGACGAGAATCAAGTAGCTTTTGGAATTGATTGAGTGAACGTAATGTGAGGGTGTTTTAAACGGTTGCTATTTGTGGGTTTTGTGACGCCTTGAAGCAGCAGCTGCCGATGCGTTATTTTAGATACTTAAATAACTTTCCTTTTTTTATTTTATTTTTTTTGTTGCTTCCATGCTTCCATCGTAATCCTCCCTCTATGTTGCAGTATAATCAGCCTGGCCACGCGCTGTGCGATGCCGAGTTTCAGGATGCACCTGCGAGCCAGAGGAAAGGTGGCACAGGTTTTCAAAATGCTCAGCGATGCTCCCCAACACCCAGTAGGTCCAACTCTTTTATTCACATTTGTTTAAGTATTTTAGTTCAGATAATTCCTCATTCTTGACATCATGATTGTGGGTTTAGTGCAGTTGTTTCAGGGTACGGTTGTTCTTTACTATTGTTGGTAATCATTGCTCTCCAGGTTGTTGCTTTTAATCCTTTTAAGCTCTAAGTCAATTTCTAATAGATTGCTTAAAGCTTTTTTTTTATTTTTTAGATACAAGCCTTGAATTTTTGAGTAACCGCTGCCCAAAGGAGGCCAGCAAAAACATTTTATTCAGCTAGAAAATAGCAGCAACTTTTTATTTTTATATGTTTTTTTTAAAGGCTGGCTCTCAATTCCGTCTTACCTTTTGGAGTTTTGCGATCTCATATTACATTCCTGTACAAAACTGCACTGAATTATGTAGTTTGTGTTTTTACCTTAGTTCCACTCCCACGAGTCGCAGGTCTTAGTAAAGAAATCCAAAACTGGAGCGCAGTTTTCAGGTGGAAATGAATTTTTTATGGCCATTGTGATGCTTCTTCTTTTACTTTTGTTCTGAGATCAGGTATTCCTTTATTTGAATCAAGTCTTTGCATTCCTTTTAGCTCCTAATGTATTGCAATAACTTTTCTATTCACTGAGACATAATAAATATGTTAATTTTAATGGAAAAAGCCTTTTCTATTAAGTCATTTAGCGTTTTAGCCATCTTTTAGGTACTTAAATGTTTTAATAATTTATTTTTATTATTATTAGAACATTTTGTGGTCCATGTTTTAATAATTGTGCTTGAGAAAAAGAAACATACATTTGTCTGTAGCAACTGTTGCACAATGGTTGCACAAAACAAATAAATGCATTATTTTAAATGCTAAAAAATCCTGGTTGGGTTACATTGTTTTAAGCCACATTTTTTTCCGTCTTGCTCTAAAAATATGGAGTAAACCTCAGAAGAAGCTTCACTTGCTCTTTGTGCAGAACAAACCCTTGTTCTCCTGTTTCCTGCTCCAGGCGCAGAGAATAAAAAGAAAAAACTCAAATCCATGCATTACAATAATGATCATAATGTAGACGATTTCCAAATTTAGCAGCAGCTAATTAAACCAAGTGGATTTGGTAGCTGGCTCCTCGCCTGGGTTTGCTCAGCGAGCAACGGGATGAACAAGGACTACTTCAGTATTTCACAAGAGCTCGTGTGATATTGTGACCGACATTTTCCCTGCAACTGTGGCCGATAGGCGATAATTGGCGATACCAATATCAAGTGTCTACAATAACACAAAGATTAGATTTGCTTTTTGTTTTTTTATAAGAAAGGCACAAGTTTTCTTTGCTATGCAAAATGTACCTCAGGTCGCAGGCCGAACAGGATAAATATTTATTGAACACACTTAAAGTAACATTTTAAAACTTTTTAACATTACTATGAATGAAACCAGAAAGGAATTTTTTTCCAGAATAAATCAACTTAAACCTTAAATAACTTACAATATTTTACTCTCCGTAAAAATATATTTTGTCAAAATTAGACAAGTTGGAAATGAGTGAAAGATAACATCGGGCCATTAATAACAATAAAATAAAATTATCTGGAGCGCCGGATATAAATACCTTTATAACTTTGACGCGTGTGATTTAAAGTCCATTTACTGACTCTTAGATGTAACTCTAAATAAAGCTTTCCATTGCCATGAATCTGTTAGGAACAACATGTATCCCTAACAAATAAAAAATATGCATAAAAGCAGTGAAAAATATTACTAACTGACTGTAAACATAAGGAAGGATCTATTAAGAACAAGTATCTATTTCAAAAATAAAGTGCATCTGAAAACAGTCAAAAATATCAGTGGATTTTTTTTTTTTTAATTAGTGTCCATCTGATGAATTCAAGGTTTTGCAAATATCGTCCAAAACAGATGGTGGCACCGATATTTTGGCACCCAATATTATTATATATTAAAACAACTTAAACATCTAAGAGTCTGTTATTTTAAACCAATATTCAAAGTTTGGAATTGAAAATAAAAATGTTCCACTTTTCTTTGTAACTCCTGATCTGTTGACCTTGTTGCAGAATCTTGCACTTTGCACGGCCGCCCTAATGTACATTCTGAGTCGTGACCGGCTGAACATGGATCTGGACCGAGCCTGTCTGGAGCTGATGATCAAGCTCCTGGAACTGGACCAGGACTTCTCGGGCCACCAGGACGAGCTCACTGCGAAGGAAATGGCAAAGGTCAAGGAGAAGATCAGGAGACTGTGTGAGACTGTGCACAACAAGCATCTGGACTTGGAGAACATCACGGTAGGACCTTCATAATCACTCACAGAATTCAACAAACGAGAAGTTCACATCTGGATGTCTTTTTGTCACAACCTTCACCTGGATATCTATGTTTTTAAATTTTTAACTATATTCAGCACAAATATTTGTTTTTTAAAAACCCTCTCCCATAACATTTAGTTTTTAACATGGTTTTTGTGATATTTCTTTGATGATGAAGGACATATGAACTAAATTAAGCATAACATTTCTGTAAAATATTTATTCAAATTGTGAATCAGGTGCAGATTAAAAATTCTATTTGAAAAAGCGCTTATTTGGGACCTAGGAAATACACTGGGCGGGGCCACAAACTCCCCGCTCCGCTCAGACGTCTAGATCCATCTACGTCATTGTTTTCCTCATCTGAGCTGGTATCTGGCTCAAAACTATACAGCTAGATATCTCCAATATAGATCAGCATTTTTGCTCCACTCGTAATTTTAGGTTGTGGGTTTGAGAGCCTGTAAGTTAGCATGTAAACAGAGAGCTCTCAGTTATTGGTGACAAAAAGGGGAATCGGGTTACAAAAGCGCTTCCCACAACTCAGAGGTTAATTCCTAATGAATTCCTGCCGCCCTGCAGAAACTAGGTCATAGAAATTGACTCAAGTTTTTTATTTTGGCTAAATTAAAAGACCACTGGGAACACTTTTAAAGTAGATTTTTAAATAATAATAAAAAAAATGTCTTGTAAAATTGCTACTAGTGATCTTTTAATTATGATTATGAAGTTTTTAACCCAAATGAAAAAGTCTATCGTTTTTTAAAGACATATTTATGCACAGTGACAATAGCTCATTAGAAATACAATTCTGGGTCGTGGGCGGGACTGTTAGTGCAGAGCAACATGCCCCCTCTCCATCGCTGAGAGCTCTGTTTGCACACTCGTGCACAAGCTTATAGCTTCAAGCTAACATTAACGGTGCAAAAATAACGAGCAACATAGGATCAATCCAGTCCTACAGTTTTGAGTCAGGATCCCAATTCATATAGGTCCTCTATTATGAGAAAAATGCTACAAGAACATGTTAAAAACACTGGAAAAAAAGATTTTTGTTGGAGTGGGTCCTTAACTTCCAATAAATGTAATGCAAGGATGCTCACAATTATTAGCATGTGAGCTACTTTTGAGACGACAAGCATTTGTGTGTGTCTGTGTCTGCACCAAAATCACTTTAGTGATCTGAAGCGCTATGTTTGTGTACTGATAATTCAAAAACTAGTCTATAAAAGTACAGAAATCTCCTTGAGGGTGACAGTTAAGGATGTGTAGAACAAGAAGTTTGTACCAAAGTTACTTCATTTACCTTTGAAGTTGACAACTTCTATTATAATCTACTTATAAAAATACTGTTTATGCACTAATAACTCAAAAATGACACAGTAAGAGGACACACATCTTTTTGAGGAGATAGTGTTGACATGTGTATTAATAATATTTTTATAGCTATTTATGATTTCGAGCGAGGCTGACAATGGCACTCGCTCCGGTGGTGGAAAGAATGCGTGCTCAGTGTACTTAAACACATGTGGGCGGTGACGTATGTCTGAGGATGTTTGATTGGCTGTTCCAACGTCCTTCACTGTGAGGAGGATTATTGGCTGACGCCATTTTGCTTTAATATTTTTTTTTTTGTTTATTTATCTGAGATGACCTGTGATCTACCCATGTCATTCGATTGACATAATGTTTTGGTGCATTAAAGACTTTTACTTGTTTTACTGTTGTTTCTATGTTTTCAGTTGTGTAGAAGTGAAATCCATGAATTTCAGTTTGAAATACAAATAAATGTATCTAGTAAATATGGTCAGATTTTTTTTATTATTTTAGATTTCTAATACATTTTTGTCCTGGTTAGACGGGCCATCTTGCCATGGAAGCTCTGCTTTCTCTGACCTCTAAGAGAGCTGGAGATTGGTTTAAAGAGGAGTTGAGGCTGCTGGGCGGCTTGGACCACATCGTCGATAAGGGTTTGTGTGTTTCATGTGAATTTTACTTTCTGTGGCCATTTGCATTTGTTTCATTCTAACTTTGTGCTTATTTTTGTGTTGGTTGCTGCAGTAAAAGAGTGTGCAGAGAACCTGAGCCAAGAGGACGACAAAGAGAAGCTCGTCGGGTCTTTATGGGGAGCTGAAAGGTGTCTGAGAGTGCTCGAAAGTGTAAGTGGGACAATGCAGAGCTGCCTGCTGTCCTTAAAAGTTTGACGAGAGCGGCACTAAAGAGACGGAGTCGCATTCAGCTCTTTGAAATTGGCTGTCAGTTTTTGGCAGGCTTGGTTGAAACAGATTTTCATCATTAACCAAATGTCTGGGTCAAACGGAAATCTCTTTTCACTTTCAGTTTCTTTTATTCTTGTCTTTTAAACTTTCATTGTGAGATCTCTTTCACTTATCTTTTTATTTTTGCCAAAAGGTGACTGTGCAGAACCCTGAAAACCAGGGTTACCTAATCGCCTACAAAGACTCTCAGCTCATTATCTCCTCTGCCAGGTTAGTCCTATGAATACACCATAACTCTCTATGCTAATACAAACCTTGTTATATGCTGGAAAAAAAGCATGATTCCCGTCTGCCAATATTGCAAGCAAAGGGTTGATTTAATCTATTCGTAAACACACAGTAGCAGACAGATAACACTAATCTTAGCAATCGTTTTCCTTCTTCATTTTGGTTTATCTATTACATCTCTGACTTTATTATGTTTTCTATTTCTGCGATCCACTTTTATTTATGATGTTGTGGTCAGAGCTCTGAGATGCTGCGAGGATACGATCCAGCGGTACAGCCGGACGATAAATAACAGCGCCGCGCCGTCCTCGGGTGACGCGTCGCCCCACGGCAGCTGCAGCAACGTGGGCAAAGCGATGGAGGACTGCATGAGGGCCATCATCGGGGTGCTGCTCAATCTGACCCACGACAACGGTACTCGCAGCTCCTTAGCATTCCATTAGGATTTATGAATGTTTTTACATTTAAAGTAGAACGTATATTGACATGTTATTTTCTGTCTGTAGAATGGGGAAGCACCAAGACTGGTGAGCAGGATCAGTTAATAACAACTGCTCTGAATTGTGTTCTTCGAGTTCCACGCTACATCCCACAGGAGCAGCGCTTCGATGTGCGAGTACTGGTAAGTACTCCCCTATTCCTGTTGTTAACCCTCTAGTATTTTTCATTTTCTGAGTATTTATCTTTTGTGAATCAGGGATTGGGTCTCCTGATCAACCTGGTGGAGTACAGCTCCAGAAACCGGCACTGTCTGGTGGACATGGAGTACAGCATCGACGACGCCTGCTTGGAAGACAGCCTGATGGCGCCTTCTGACTCAGCACAATCGGAGGCGGCAGCACAGTCAGCCGACACTCAGGGAGACGCGGCAGACAAGCCGAAACCCTCCGGAGCTTTGGCTGCCCTGGTGCAGGTACGAACGCTGCCAGAAAGGATTCATATTTTACATGCAGCCGTTCATTTTTTTTCATTTTGTTATAACCACTATTAAGGCTGGATATCAATAATAATTTCCAGAAAGTATTTGATTCGATTCACAAGAGCCTGGATCGATTAGATTCAGATTTTTTTTTTAGATTCTTTCAATCCTCTAAATTCACTTCAATTTTGAGTTAACACATTTATTCACATTTGTTTAGAAAATCATCAATAATCTACTATATGCTTCGAATATATTTATATGAATCTGATACAGTTCACATACAGAAAAATGTATCTGTGAATTAATGAGATTGTTAATATCATACAGCGTTACATAGATTCTCTAAAGGAGAAGTTCTAACAAAAATGTTCAGATCATTGTAAACATTGTTCTGACTCTTCTGGAGAGCGTTTCAGTTTGGCCACTAGGTGGTGATCGCTCTATAGGATTACATCTTATTCCAGAAGATTAAGCAAAGAATGAACAAAAAAACTGTTTTAGACCACAAATGGTTACTTTAAAAATATATTTTTCCTTAAAAGAGTTTGGAAAATTCATTCCCGTGAGTTTATAAAGATGTTCATCTAGTCAGCAAAGTATGTTTAGATCGATTAATTAATTGATTTTATCAACCCAGCACTACCTACTACTACTACTCTATTGGTGCTGTGTTATAATTTTTTGTGCAATTAATTAATTGCAACCTGTAAATAATTAACCTAATTAATCGATTTAATTGCAGTGATTTTTAACCTAATACTTGCTGTGAAAAGCCTCATTTTTAGGTATTTTATTGAAGTTTGTGACATCGTGGTGCAGAAAAAGATGTAAATAAAGCTGAAAAGGCGGCTGATTTTATCGTTTCCTTTAACCTGTTTGGGGGAATTTGATCATTTTAAAGACTGAGATGAAGCGGAAAAGAAATAGAGAGAATCTACAAAGGAAGACATGAAACGGAAGAGGAGGATAAATATAATGCTCCAGAATGTCAATAATTAATTAATTGTGATTAACGCAATAAAGTGACCTCCCTATACTATATTACTACTTTCAAATTGCATCAACATTTGTTTTCATCCACCCTCGCCATGTTTTCCCTTCTGCTTATCTGCTGTTCTTTCATTCTCCTATGAATTATTGAAAGCGCGGCCCTGAAATGCTGGCTACTCTTCGGTTTCATGCTCTGAGGAAGCTGCTGCTGTGTTTTTTATTTCTTTTTTTTTCTCACCAAACCCCAGCTCTTCCTGGAGAGGGAGCGCGCTGCCATCCTGGCTGAGGCAAAGACTGACGATCTCATCAGCGAAGCGCCCAAACCGGCGCTGGACCAAAGCGGCGAGTGGCAGGAGACGTCGGGGGAGATCCAGTGGGTGGCGTCTGAAACGAACAACAGCCAGACGGAGAAGAAAGAGGAGGAAGATGAAGAGCTGGACCTAAATAAAGGTGGACATTTATACGTGTTGTTACTGTCCTTGTAAAACCCCCTCTTTTTTTCTTCTTTTTTTTTCTTGGATTTTGTTAGACACAATTTAGAGTCCTGGGATCGGTCCAGCCTGACAGGAGAGATCTGTCGTCTTATAATTACAGCTGTATAAGCTCAATGGTGTGATGCCATGGCAACTACTACAAGCACATCTTGAACTTTAAAAGGTTAATTGGTTCTTTCACACTTAAGTCAGTGAATACTGATGAGCAGCCAGTGATATAAGAACTTTCACGACATGGCTGTAAAAGTCTGGTGTTTTCATCCCACCCCCAGTATCAGCTCTCTTTGTAGTGGTTATACTTAGAACTTCTTCTGTCGTTGAATACAGAACATCTGTTCTTTTTACTGTTCGCTGTTCTTTTTAAAAGTTGCTGCATCAGTGGAAGTTCTGATGGCTGTGCTGGAGTGTGTCAGACTCGGGTCAAACCCATGAATAACTGATGACTCGGTAGATCATGAGATGTTTTAGCTGGTCATTAATTCAGAGGAATGCATAGAAATTAGGAATATGTGGATCCGATTCTTTTGGCTGCCACTATGATGTTTTTGTAACACATTACAGAATGAACAAATGTAATAAAAAAAAATCTTTTTATTTTATTTTATACATTTTCTTTTATCATTTAGAACTTAAGCAGGACTTCTGTGAAGTAGCCTTAGTAATCAAGCAAAAGTGGAGCAACCAGAAATAATAGTTAACTATTAGTCATTAAAAACATGAGATTGTTAGCTAAGTGAGAAAGTTTGACTGTAGCTTTTTCATCGTAAGTTATGAAACATTTTTATTTATGTATAAGATAAAAATGAAAAACCTTTTTTTCCTCAAAATTGTAGTAGTATAAATATAATGAGTACACATGACTAGCTCATATCAGTGTAAATATTTATTAGTTTTGGTTGTTTTTGGGGGATTGTGATTTTTTTTTTTTTTTTACTTTTTCCCACGCTTGCACTTTGTAGACAATACCTTGTCAAATGTGTTTCTCAGTTTAAATCCCATAAAAAAAATACTATCAAAACTATTAATAAATAATTCCACAACCCTAATTAAAAAAGCCAATTCAACACCTTTAGGAAAAATTCACAAAAATAAAATGTCACTCACAGGTGGGCGGAGAAAACAGACTGTGTGAGTGCAAGAATCAGCCATCAGCTTGAAGCTGGCCGCGCATCCGTTAAACTAAGCCGCTGGACTGATTTAGAACCCAAGTGACAGAAATATAGTTGGGCGGATCCAGTCATCTTTCATAATAAAATATTTTCAAGCCAAAATATCGTTCAGACTCATAATAAAACTAGCTAAACCCTGCCAAATTCACGCCAAATTGACGGCAAAATCAAAACTGCCCAATTGGGTGGATAAAAACACCCAATCTGGCAACTCTGTTGGGTAATGCACGTCCTTAAAAACACAGTTTGTTGCGTCTGTGACACAACGACATGTGACTTCTCCCAAAGAGACAAGCGCACCAACACGGGGTTTCATTCTATGAGCTCGACATGTGAGCCGCCGACCATCACTACCAGGAAGTCCTAAGCTGTGAATGTCCGGCTAACTTTACCGAACAGTTTTTGTGTGCCTCCTGCTCAAACTATTGTATTTTACTGTGGTTTACAGCAAAATAGAGTTCAGACTTTGGGCATTTATTTGAAATAAATATAGAACACTGATCAAAATAAGATTTGTGTCTGATCACGTGATCAGATCGCGACATCCGTTATTAAAATTCGTACAATTTCTTTCCTCTTTTAACTTAAGTTTGTACAGTTACAGTCATGTGAAGTAATTAGGACACCCTCATAAAATAATTAGCTCTTTCTTAAAATAATTTTCATATATAAATCTTATTTTGAAAAAAATCTAGAAAAGGAAGTGAATTAATTAAAATCAAACTAAAGATTTAAAAAAAAAAAACAATTTTTTTTAATGGAGGTCAAAGTGCAATATTTAATGAAATTGCATCATTTAGACACTATTGTGTCATCTACAAGTCCCTTAAATGTGTCTTAAGTGTGAAGTGTCTGAACTCAAACATAGGCAGAAATTACATTTTATAGAAGGTTTTAAATACACTTAAACATGTTTTTAATGTCAAGTTAAATCACTTGGCCCACTCAGAGATGTTCAAATGAATATTTAATGTGTTTGTGCGAAAATATACAGGCTTTCAAAGGGTGAACTACAAAAACCTTTCTATTTAACTAACTTTTTTGCTAATTTTTGGATCTTTTGTGTCATTTTATGTCTGATTGTGTGCCAAAGTTAGTTTTTTTTAACTCTTCTATAGGTGCACATTGTTTTATACATTTTTTGTGTTTTTATTCAGCTTTGCAGCATGCAGGGAAGCATATGGAAGACAGCATCGTTGCCTCCTACACTGCTCTGCTGCTGGGCTGCCTCTGCCAGGGCAGCCAGGTGAGGAGAAGACAATATCATTACATTACATATTTTCTTTATGTGTGTGCGCATCTTTGTATTCATCCGGCTCTCTGCTGCCCCTCAGGTAAACGTGACTACTGTGAGAGAGCATCTGCCAAAAGGGGATTTCTCCATCATGACGGAAATGCTGAAGAAGTTCTTGAGTTTCATGAACCTCACTGTGAGTATGAATGGCGGGATCAAACCTGCGCTTTCAACGCTGATAAACGATCTGGACACTGAGACTAATTGCAGAAACTCGCAAAGTGTCAAAATGATATAATACCAAGAAATCCAATTGATTTTTCTTTCTAAAAGATTAGCCATCTTTTTAAGTGCTAACACCGACTTTTGTGTGAAAACCTTCAAAGATTGATTATGTGGTTCTGGACAGAGAAATCCCATCAAGTAGACAACACTGCATGAAAGAGAGTTTTTTTTTGTGAAATGGATTAACTTGAATCAAACATTTTAGAGCCTGAGCGATTCTTTATGACGCCACATTTCCATTTAATTACAAACGGCTCCTTTATGCAAAGAAAGAAACAATTTCATTTATTGTCCTTCCATCCATGAAAGCACAGGGGAACTAAATATCTCTTGGCTATTAAAAAAAGGGAGAAAAGAAACGGTCACGGAGGAAAAGCTTACAGATATTTGTTAATCTAAAATGTTTCCCAGTGGGGTTGTAGCTTCTTTAAAATCCCTCGTACAGTCCTTCAGTGGCTTTATGCTGTAAAGTGTGATCAATAATTTCTAAAGTGTTATTTTATCAGGTCTCTGCAGTGTATTTCGAGCAGGGATCAGAAAAACTGCAGTTCTGTGATAAAGCAAAGATCTGCATGAATTGAGCGGTTTCAGTCACAGCTGCTGCTTTGATAGTAACTCGCCTTGTCAGAACCGACGACTGTAACCATCTGTTTCGGAAACTCCAAACATCATTGAAAATCTTCCACTTTTGTGATTTTTTTTTATTTATTTATTTTTCTTGTGTTTCCTGTCTTGAATCAGTGTTCTATGGGGACCACGGGACAGAAGTCCATCTCACGGGTCATTGACTACCTGGAGCACTGTTAACACCCGGCAAACTCGAACTCTGCACATTCGAAGGGTATCAGGATACTGCCCCGCCCCCTCCGTACTACCCAATAGGAGAAGGGGGGGCAGTTGAGCGCCACTCCTTCAAAACAAACAAAAAAAATCTCACAAATAGACGCATACATCGCAAATGCAGAAGTTCCAATCTTTCTGGAGCACAGCCTGAACCAAAGTCCTGCTAAAGCTGACAGACACGTCGTCTTCTCTCCGTCACCAACCCACACTCGGACTGGGAGACCTAATAATCCAGCCGGCATCTCCATAATCCATGCAACGTCACACGGGATGAAATCAAAGCAGACCTTTTTCCACGGACGGCCCGGAAAAGGTTTCGACAAAAGCGGTCCTCCCAAGAGCAGACTGCCGCTCGCTGTCAGGTCTTGATTTCTGGTTGCATAGCAGGAGCGTGAAGACCCGAATCAGATTTCATGGATCATTACATTTTAATTTCTGCTTATCCACATTCAAGCCAAGGGTGAAATCATTGATCAGGAGAAAACTCAATCATTTTCATGGATGTTAGAATGACGTCTGCATGGAAACAGAAAATGGAAGGATTTCTGAATGCAAACATTCATTTCAATCGAACTCCTTTTTTTTCCGCGGGTAAACTGAATGTTTGAGAACATTTTTAAGCTCTTGCTTTCATCATGCTGGTTTCTTTTTTTTTCCCCTGCTTTTGACTGAAAGACGGCCCTTCAAAACCTTTTTCCCCCACAACAAAAACGCCATGTTTGCCAATGTTTCAGTGTGGTCGCATTTTTTTAGTTTTAGATCATTTAAATCTCATTGAACAGTGTGGAATTGTTGTACGGATTTTAAGCTGAACTCACCTGATGAACTAACGTAGTGGTTCTGCTTCATTTTTACTGAAATTTTAAAAAATTATATATTTAATTTAATGCTTTTACCTTCTGTTTGTGTAAATGCATCGTCTTTACCCAGTGAGAATCCGTCAGTATAATGATGTCATTAAATAGGTTGATGCTGAACAGAAAATATGTATTTTGAAAAGTAATAGCTTTAGCTTAAAAAAAAACTTTAGCTACATTTTAAATTGATTTTATGGTGCAGCTTTTCTCCACACTCATTTATTTATTCTGCCGCCACGTCATTTACCCGTGATTATGCACGCCAACCTCTACGGAGCCTCCACCGACGACTGCTCGTACGTGTCTGAACCCGACAGCCATACCTGTATAAACATCGCTTGCATCTGGTTTGTAGAGCTGCGGCGAACACGATTACAACTTTGTTTACTGATGTTTGCTTTGGAAAACTAAACTGAGTTTTAGAATGTAAATACTCTTGTACATAGCAGTTTATGGACGTATAAAATATTCCGACTGCTTTGTTCCCCTCCTTCTCCCCCCTCTTTTCTTGAAGCTGATATTTTCTACAAAAAAGTCCTGAGTTTGATGAAAAAATGAAATAAAATTTGAAAAAAAAATGTAGGAAGAGAAAAATGTTTGTACCTGTTTTAAGAACATTATTCCTGGTTACATGTAAATAATTGTATCTCCACAAAAGTGAAAAAAAAAGAAAAAAAAAATTGCTACTTTCAGAAAACTTCCTCTTGTGTCTTCCTTTTTTTCTTAATTTGTTTGCACTTTTTTCCAAAATAATGAAATTTCTTTATTTAAAGGTTGAGCTTGCAGCTTTATCCCTCTAGGAGTTGAACGTGTGACCCCCGCCTCCCTCCGAGCCCTGAATGTGGCTGTCGCATTAAAGGGTAACCAAACAGGGAAGTTGGAGGTTGACTACACCCATAGCCGGAATTTAAAAATCCAGTCAGAGGGGTCGGGCTGGGGAACAGGACTGTTATCATTACTGGAGCAGCAGATCATGACGTGGGACTTAAATGGTTTGGCAAATCACAAAATTCAACTGGAATACCTCATTTCAACCTGTAGGGGGCAGTACACCGACGGTTTTGACCATATTTTCTAGAATTACATTTATTTCAATTGACCAACAGACAGCACTTTAAAAGCCCTATTTATAGAGGTCAACAGCCAAAAAA
>NC_050526.1:3959102-3971363 GCF_002922805.2 Oryzias melastigma
CACAAAATTCAACTGTAATACCTCATTTCAACCTGTAGGGGGCAGCACACCGACGGTTTTGACCATATTTTCTAGAATTACATTTATTTCAATTGACCAACAGACAGCACTTTAAAAGCCCTATTTATAGAGGTCAACAGCCAAAAAAAATTTGACTTAGAGTTTAGTTACCCTTTAAAGTCCCCCATGACAGTCTATTTATTTTAAAAAATCCCAGTAGAGTTTTAATTATGATTATGAAGTTTTTAACCAAAATCCCACAACGTAAATGTCTTAAAAAGCCATTTTCATGTTCATCTGGAGCCTCCGTTTCCAAAATCTCCTCTGAGAGGGCGTGGCTTTTGGTGCTGGGCTGAGTAGCCCCGCCTCTGATCCCACCCTGTCTGATTATGACAGCTCTGTCTCTCTTTAGCGTAAATCTTTAACGCTGCTGCATATAAATGTCAAGCAATGTCGGTGATGTCCAGCCGTATCGTTGATTCTGATTCTTTCTCCTTCCAGTTCACCAAAGACTTTTAGCTAATTCTCCAATGTTTATTGGCGTTGCTGTGATCAATACATTCAATCATTGGTTTCTCAAAGGGAAAATAGTGAAAGCTAACATCAAAATGTTCCGTCATTGATTTACAATCTATTACAACTGCGGTCAAATGAGCCGCCGTTCACATTTCCGTGGTCACATCAAGAAACTCCGTGGAGTCTGGTGGAGATTTTCCAGCGTTCTCAGTCCTGCTACCGTAAGTATTGGATGAAACTCACACAAAAAATCCAGTGAAGCTGATTTGACCACAGAAATGTGAACGGCGGCTCATTTGACTGCAGTCAATGTGAAGATACCATCTTCTCTTCTCCAGAACCTGAACTAGACACTAGGAACAGATGAGGGTTTAGTGCATGAGCAGCAGAGCTGTTGATGGAAAGAAGATCATTCATTCAAACAGTCTGTTTAAAAGGAGAAATACTCAGAAATGCAAAAACAAAATTATTTATTTTTACATTTGTTCTCTTGCATAAGAAAAATGCCAAACATGTTAAAAACTCAAAGGATTTTTATCTGGGGGGGGGGCTTTAGCAGCAATGAACCGACTATTCCACCGACTGATGCGTAATGGAAACAAAAGATTTTCATGGCCAGCTCCAAGTCGCACTTACAAATGGCTTTGGGAGAAAGAGGAAAAAGTGCCGTCAGGCGACAAAAGCGGCTCCGGATGACAGCTGTGTCAATACGAGCAGGCGGGCCTCAATCTGAAACGTCAGGAGCTGAAAAGACCGCCAAATGTTTGTGTAGTAAACACGCCGCAACAAGCCTGTAATTATGTCTTCATGTCTCATTGCCTGACATGCAAATACATGATTAGACTCCTGTAGATGAGCACATTTAAATTCCTAACTTGAATATATTTGACTGGCTCTCTGCCGTGGATCCGCCTACAAGGAAGAGTCGAAGCCAAAGTGTGTTCTGGAATAATCTGTGGAAATGGATGAGGAAATGCGATAGTTTAACACGATTGGGAAGATGTCCTCCAACGTCGGAGAGCAGGAGGGAAGGAAGAATGGGAGAAAAGAGGATGAAGAGCACAGCAGATTAACGCTTCCCACTGTCAATCTCTCATTGAGGCTGCACGTCCTCAGGCTCAACCGGTTTCTGCTGCACTCCTCCTTTGATCTCTCTCTGTTGCTGCCTCCATTTTTTTAATAGCTTGAAGGACGTTCCTTTTCTTTTCCACAAACATTCTTTTTTTTTTCTTTTTTCGAATAGGTAAAATTTATCTGTTTGACCTCGAGTAAATATCACTTTTTGTGGTTTAAGCACGCAGAGAATATCAGAATCCAAGTGGAGTCGTGCCAGTAAAAGTGTCTTCATACCACTAGGTGGTGTGAGTACTCAACCTCTGACCGCCGCTCTGGAACGGTTGGAGTGTAAAGCAGATTTCTGGGTACGCAGCTTCTCATCAGAAGTGTTTGCTCGCTGATTTCTCCTCCAGCGGTACGCGCTAAGTCGTCTTTGGAGAGATGAATGCGCTCGTGTCTCTGAAGCACATCCCCCTCAAACATTTGTGAAACATTTATGAAGATGCTGTTTTGCTGACCGTTAATGCCATCATTTGCATAAATCATCTTTTGGCATGAAAGATCCAGTCTTACCAGCAGCATATTGACAGAATAGCAGGAGCACAAACCAGTCACGTCTACAGGCTCCACTGAAAGAGTCTTTATTTGACAGGATGGAAACATTTTCTTGGTATTTCAGGTTTTCTTCCAGCAACTTTGGATGATTTGGCACATGGACTGCCCCTAACGGTTTGGGTGTATTTGCAAGATTTAGCTTCTGGAGTTTGAGAATTTCTTCTGTAAGAACTTGATGCTAAAGCTGGAGCTGGCTTTGCTCTTGAAGATGTTTGGGATTTAAAATTTCTGAGTATTTTCAGTAACTTTCTTCATGTTGGTGATTTGAGTTCTGTGCCAATGTCCTAATGTATTAAAATAACCAATTAAAAAAAAAAATCAATGTATTTTTCTTAAACATAAGCTCAGTGACCTTGTTGTAGAGTGCCCACCCACCGTCATGAGTTCAAATAGAGGCAACAGTCAAACCAAAGACTAAAAATATGACCCCTCCCCTCTCTCAAGTTCCTACCAGGAAGTAACTGCTGGTTCCAAGAAGGTCAAAATCCCATAGACGTCTACAGAGAAGTACAGTCATTACTCAGTCATTTTATTTGTCAGAATAACCATTCTTGGGCTGATACCTTATTCGTAACCTCTTCTTTCTAATTCTATTTTTTTTCTTTATTTATTTTTTCTTTATTGCAAATTAGTCAAGTTATAAACTGACCAATCAGATGCCTCAGTAGCCATTGGCCCCACCTCCAACGTTTGATAGACAGCTTGTCCCGAATCCGGTTTCACTGGAAGAGGTGTGGACTTCAAACAAGCTCACTCATTAAGGGTGACAGTAGCTTCTCTAAAAATGTGACTCAGACCAACTCACATCACTGTCGACTGGTTTCAAAATGGCGGCAGCAGTATCAAGAAGCCACGGTGATAGATTTGGCCCGATTTCTTGAGAGCCGGAGGTAAGGCATTTTCTATAAGTGACATCAACACCTCACTTTGTCCAGTGAATTAATATTAGTCTATAAGTTAAACCATCAAATGGTCCCTGAGCGCGTCTGTGTCTGCAGTTTACCACTCCCCCATAGGATGGGTTGGAGAACAAATTTAACACACCTAGGTTTAATTCTAACTTTAAACAGTTGTGAGAAATGACATTGATAAGGTTAGACAAGGTTGTTATAGGAAGAAATGTTGAATATTTACCATAATACTTTTGTGTAAAATGTATGAAAATATTTCGTGAAAAAAAGCTGGTTTTTTTTCTTCACTTCTTGCAGTTTCTCCGACACAGTTTCTATGATAAAAGACCATACCATAAAACTTCAAAATTTTACATGATTTGGTTAAAAAAAAAATATATATGAATCGTCTATTATCCTTAAGTTGTCAAAAACTATAGCTCATAAAACCCACTAAAACAGGAAGCTCAATTTATATAAAAATATATAAAAAATGAAACTGTTTGCCCTAAATCTATATTCTATTAAACTTCAATTTTCTGAATGAAATTGTGGAATAAAGTCCCCTTTTCATTTTATTCATAATTTTTGGAAATATTTGAAGAAATTCAATCAAAATGTGAATTTTACTTAATTTTTAATGTAACTTATTTTTGTGTTGAGCTGAACATCACCACTTGCTGTAAATGTGCCTTTTTTCTTCCTTAGTCCTTTCATTTTATTTAAAGTCAACCCACTTATTTGTACGTGAAGTTTAACACTTTTACTACCATTTTTTAAAATAACTGTTATCTTGTGCTATTAGATGTTTGCTTTCACAGAACTACACATTAACAGGCATCCATATCAAACATACACAATACTTAATGTTACTCACACTAAGGGGTAAAATGAATGGCACAGTTTGTGAAGACTGTGGATAATCTTCACATGTAAATTCTAACAAAACAAAGCGGTGCACACCTTCACCCTCGTACCTGGCCTGATAGTTGCTCTTGTGTAAACTCACCCCTTAAATCATAGAGTGGCAGGGCAGAGGCTCGCCAGCCCATCTGTAATCCTGAATGTGCGTGACCTGCACTCAAACAGACGGGCTTTGTCTACAGGCAAGCCAGATGAGGAGCAGCACAGAGATAGTATTACTGTCCCACAGTGGCACTGCCTCCAGCCTCCAGGCTCAGTAAGCCTTATGTCTCTGTGTGGCGGCGAGGTGGAGCCTGACAAGTGTGAGGTCAACAGAGAATTGTGTCTGTTCATTTATGATGGTCCATAAGTGTGTGTGTCTCAAGATTGAAATAAAAGTATGTTTGCATTGGGGAGATGGTTTATTTATTTGAACTTCATTTAGCCGTTGGCTTGTGGTAATCAAACTTAAACATTATATATATATATATATATATATATATATATATATATAGGGCTCAATCCTTTCGTTTGTGCACTTTTATGTTTTACGTCTGCTAAGGATGTGTAGAATAAAATAATCAATTCATTAACTATTTAATATAGAGAGAGAACGCATCTGTTCGTTATAATAAGCCAATAATAGTTTGTTCATTTTGAAGCTGAACGAAGCAATTTGAAAACAACTGCATTGCCAGGTTGAGTGAAATTCCCTTGTCTAACACCATAACTTCTTGGACTTCTCAAGAAGCTTAAATGTGTCATTTATTCTATAAATAGCTTTTGGTTCCTGTTTCCAAAAGATCATTTTTATGTATTGCATTGGTTGCAGTTTGTTTTTCCATGACACAAGACATCTGGGAAACATTTTGCTGTTGAGCCTCTTCGTGGAATTTCGAATCATGGAAACCATGGGATTCTAAAGGTAGGAGCTCCTTAATGTACTTTTTTCAAAAATATTACATTTAAGTAAATTGTGTTGGCCTTAGCAAAAAACAAGTTTAAAATCAGAAAAGGATCATGGTTGGACAGTTCCTAGTGAGATGGAGCCGAGCTCAACGAAGTTAGTTAATGTGCAAGTAACAACCACCTTAAACACGCTACAAGGCAGGATTTTGTGCTGACCAATGATTAATAGACCTTGAGGTGTAGGTCTTTCTTAAGTATTAGTACATCTTTTAGATGTACTAATCCAAAACAAAAAATCTAAAGTCTTCAGTGCATTATACTTTTAGTGCCATCCATCCATTTTCTAATCCACTTGTCCCTTTCGGGGTCACGGGGTCGCCAGAACCTAACCCGGCAGGAGGACAGCCCTCGAGGACCCACTTTGGACACCCCTGCCTTAAGGTGTACTAATACCGGCCACTTCTGGGCGAAAGCGGGGTACTCCCTGGACATGTTGCCAGTCTGTCGCAGGGCCACAATTACACACCTATGCACACTCACATTCACTATGGACAATTTCAGAGTAACCAATTAACCTATAAAGCATGTTTTTGGACAGTGGGAGGAAGCCGGAGTCCCCGAAGAAAACATGCAAAGTCCAAAGAAAGAAAGGTCCTCCAGCTGGGACTTGAACTGGTAAGCGTAAACTGCTGCATCACCGTGCAGCTCCTTATAGTGCACTTCTCATAAAAATTGCCAATATAATTGTGTACTGGCAGAACAACGTCACTTCTGTGAGGATCAGACTGACTTCTGCTGCGAAGCAAAAGCAAACATCACAATCACAATGGTAAACCGAGCAGCAACCAAAGCCAACACAGCACTTAATCAGAACACAGCATCTTAAAAAAAAAAAAAAAAACATTACTACCAGCAATGTAGAGGAAAGACTTTTGGCACTTATTGTTTGCAATTAACAAATTACAACAAGTTGAGTTTGCAAAATGTTTGTTAGAAATTGTTAGGTTGGTAGATGAAGATAATTTCCAAATGTTGCATTAGGGTATTGTAGCAGACACCCTATTTGGTTTTTGGAATGTAAAATGACATAAGAAATGGCTTACTGGTAACTTGACATTGGTTGCCTATTTTGTCTCCACACTAAGATATAATGAAAAGTCTACTTAACCAAATGGATTTGTAATTAGACCAGTAGAAAACAAAACATTTCATGACACTGCCCTATTTATTTATTTTTATCTTGGTGTGCTCACAAATGTAGATGGTAGTCAGATGTGGAAAACGTCCCACTTTTTATAACCGGGTGGCTGGCATTCAGTGGTGCTTACTATGGACGGCAGCAATCCGGAGACATTTACACATCGTCCAGTCAGAGATACTGCTGGTCGGTGATCTGGCTGCCACCACCCAGCTGTCACTCTTTTCATAATGGTGTACTCCCCGCCTGTCACTGGACTTCCATCCTATGACCTCAAATGTGCCTGAGTGACCACTGACCAATGTCAACTTTTAGAGTAAAATCATGCATCTGCTGTCAAATTTGATCAGTTTCTTAAAACTGTGCGGTGTGTATAAATATGACTGCCAAAATTGGGGAAAAACTTGCATAGTCTCGGCAATAAACTAGTCATTTTTCAGAAAGAAGATCCCCAAAAAACAGTTATATAGAGAAAAATGTAGCTTATCTTTTGAACACATTTTTAGTTCTTTTTCTTTTAAAGATACTCCTTAGTATTTAAATACCACAGCGGGGATCCCAGACTGCTCCAACTTAGATTGAGCAGTTTCCGTGAATTCAGAAGATCTTATCTAAAAAGACATTATCACACAAAGTCCTTACCCCAACCGAGCCGCCCTCTTGTACTCATAATTTATCCTGCCCTGTGTGGGCAAGAACATCTATTTTTGAAGGATATAGTGGGTAATAGGGTACAATTCAGTTCTGGCTTTTTTTTCTGTGTGAAAAATGATTTCTGTCATCTCTTCCTATTGTTTCTAAAGGCACATTCCTGTAATTTGGTAGCACTATAAAGATGCCTCCCCTGTATGAAACTTTTAAGCTACAAATGGATACCTTTAGCAAACAATGATGGCAAGACGCATCTGGAAAAGACAATAGCAGATCATGTCATTTGATGTTTTTTCTTTTTTGCACCTGAAGAACCAAGAGGCTGTAACCCTGCTTTCCTCCAACAGGTGCTGAGTGCTCCCAAGAGCAACTTTTCTTAATATAGTTGAGTGTAAACAGTTTAAACCAGTTTATTGTTGAGAAAAGTGATCAAACTCTTGCCGAACTGGTGCTGCAACATTTAAAAGGTCAGCTTTCAGATAAGGTTAAGAAGGGAAGTGGAGTGTCTTCAATCACGTCGACTCAGAGGCTGTGAAGTCATGTCAGTCGTTGAAATGGCTTTTGAGACGCAGTTTGCATCCTCTGCTTTAAGGAATGGCACTTCTGCTGCAGGGGCAACAACCTTGCAGTAGTTTTATTCTTACCAGTTCAGGGGTAGCAGTTCAGTGTCTATTATTATCAGTAAAACACATTTTTCTAAAAACAGACATCATAAAACCTCAATTAGGTGAAAAAGACCTGCTGTTTGCAGAGACCAGAATTCACCACATTACTTTCTTTACCTTTTCATCTGCACTATTTCTTCCCTTCTAGACTGTCTCTCTACCATCTGTCATGTTATTTTTCTCGCCTTGCTTGAGTGGTTTTCTTGCTGAGAAGCCAATTGATTAACTGCTGCTTTGAAGCATGTGAGGGCACGCCAACTAGCAGACTCTACCTTTGGTTTGGAGGGAAAAAAAGAAGGTAAACCAAAACATCTGCAGCGCTAGACTCCTAAAGGGAGACTGAGAACCTCCATGATGTTAAGAAAGAAACGTATTCCTTCTTGGAGAGATGATCGGGAGATGACTTAAGCTGGTTTTGGTTTATAAATATACGTTATGAAGAGAGATCCCCACAACACAGGAAACAAAAAAATATATATGAACAAATGAGAGAAAAGGCTGTTCCAGACAAAGCTGCTTCGACTGGCTGATTCTGTGTGTGAGCAGAAAGTAAAGCAGACCAGAAAGACTCACTATTTGTATTATCCAGCATAATTGAATCCCTGAGTAATTTGAAAAGCATTAATATTAATCCTTTCCTGTGGCGGGGTTTCCTGTCAGGCTGCTTTGCCGGGGGGAGAACACGGAGACAAACCACACAGAACATCCACACATCCTGCAGATGTGAACCCTCAGCATCATCACTAAGGAGGGGAAACTGAGTTTTCCTGGGGTTCAGTTAAGGGGCCCCAGGAGCCTGGCCTCCATGAGGGCAAAGCAGAACTTCACAGCATCCTTAAAATCCAAAGCAATGGAGGATAATGCTCCTACTACAAGTTGTTAGCTTAAAAAGATGTTCTGTTCAAAAACAAGGACTCAGGATATATACACACACACACACACACACACACACATATATATACATATATATATATATATATGAGGTTCGCCCCGAGAACCTCAAGTCTCTGGATCCTTTGGGAGTGTCTTGGCTGACACGTCTCTGCGGCATCGCGTGTCAAACGAGAACTGTACCGCTGGACTGGGGTGGTGGTTCCCCTTTTCAAGAAGGGGGACTGGAGGGCGTGTTCCAGCTACCAGGGAATCACACTCCTCAGCCTCCGCTGCAAGGTCTATGCCAGGGTACTAGAGAGGAGAGTCTGTCCGATACACCCTCTCCAGGGTGCTGGAGGGTTCGTGGGAGTTCGCTCATCCAGTCCATATGTGTTTTGTGGATTTGGAGAAGGCGTCCAACCGCATTCCACGTGGTGTCCTGTGGAGGGTGCTCTGGGAGTATGGGGTCTGGGGAGCCTTACTCAGGGCTGTCCGGTCGCTGTACGACAGGAGCAGGAGCTTGGTTCGCATAGCTGGCAGTAAGTCAGACCTGTTCCCGGTGCATGTTGGACTCTGGCAGGGCTGCCCTTTTTCACTGGTTCTGTTTATAGTCTTTATGGACAGAATTTCTGGGCACAGCCAGGGGCTGGAGGGGATCTGGTTTGGGGACCACAGGATTTTATCTCTGCTTTTTACAGATGATGTTGTTCTATTTGCTTCATCAGGCCAGGACCTCCAGCATTTATTGGAGTGATTTGCAGCCGAGTGTGTGGCTGGGGTGACAGTCAGCACCGCTTAGTCTGAGGCCATGGTTCTCTACTACAGAAAGGTAGTTTGCCCTCTCTTGGTGGGTGGAGTGCTCCTACCTCAGGTTGAGGAGTTTAAATATCTTGGGGTCTCGTTCACGAGTGAGGGAAGATCGGAGCGTGAGATCGACAGGCGGATTGGAGCTGCGTTGGGAGAGGGAAGTCTGGGCATCTTTGCTTAGACTACTGCCCCGGCGACCCAGTCCCGGATGTTGTTGTTATGATCTATGGCAGGGATCCCCAAACTATGACCCACGGGCCGGATCTGGCCCTTCTCCATATTTGGCAGTTTTTTTAGGCTAATTTGGCATTTAGCTAATATTCCAGCTAAATGCTAGCAATTTCAGCTAATTTAGGCTTTATTCGTTTTTTTAGGCTAATTTGGCATTTTGCTTATATTTTCGCTGCATGCTAGCTGTTTTGTACAATTTAGAATTTCTTGAGTTTTTTCAGCTAATTTGGCCATTTGCTAATATTTTAGCTGGCTATTGGCTTTAGTGTTTTCAACTATTAGCTTCAGTGTTTCTACCCATCAAGCATTTTCAGCTATTAATCTAAGCTAATGCTATATTTTAAAATGTTTTAGTATTTTCTTCTGTTAAGATTACAGAAATGAATTATTGAAATTGTATCTATGTGTGACTATCTGGAAAATCATGAACCTTTACTTTAAACCTTTTTTTTTTGATTGTTGCACTTTTTCTGTTAGCATACAAACTGACCCCAGTCCCCCATCAGAGACAAAAACAGTTATGAGGCCCTCATTAGAAAAGGTTTGGGGACCCCTTGTCTATGGAAAAACCAGAATCTTCAAGAAATGAGCGGAGCTGCTGACAGAATTTGCGCAGCGGAAACCACAAAGAGAACTGCTTCAGTTTGCTACCCAAGAGCTTTCATTGGCCCCAAATGTGTAGTTCAGGTGAAAATGTTCCTGGTGATTTCTGGGCTAACAGGTTTACTAAGATAAATTTGAGCAGCAATTTTTCTATTTAATCTAAATCTGTGAGTTCTTTCAATTTTATCTCAAACCCTCCTGGATGAACTCTGCATAAATAACTCCATCAAGTCTCTTGGCACCACTTGCCACTTTGAGTGAATGTTGTTAGGAAATTGCTATGCAGAATAACTAAAACTGTGATGCAACACAAGGCAAACAAGAAGCTGGTCACTTTCCTGGCTGGATTAAGATTTGTTTTTTAGGGAAAATAACGTGTTGCATCATGACGTCACATTTCCCTGACAGTTATTTTATTCAAAATATGTCTATAAATAAAGAAACCAGAGTGTTATTGTTCCTGAAATACACAAAAAAAAACAAGTTTTCTCAGTATCTTTTGTGGAAATGGTCACTATTTGGTATTTGGTGGACATTTAGCTAAAGTTTGAAGAGCTCCCAGGCTGTGCCTGTAAAAGCTTTTTCCTCTTTTGGCAGTACATGAGAATAAAAAATACAAGTTTTGATTAACAGCTGAGCTTTAGTTGATTATTATAGTTATAATAAATTATGTAAGAAAAGTCTCAGCTGGTCCAATGGGGCCCAATTCAAGCCTTCTGTGAGAAAATAATTTTAAGGATACTGTTCAAAAGGGTTTTAATCAGCGCACACAAGGATAGAGTATGAAAAAAAGCCTGATGATGATGATAGAACATAAGGAGGCTCTCTGACGGTACAAAAAATGAATGGTAGAAACAAAATAGTTTGGATTATAACTTTGTGGCCACGAAATAATTAAAGCAAATGAGCAAAATTGGCTATTAATTCATAATGTTAGCATAATTCCTGTTTGGTTGGGTAATTCTACATGATGGACATTGACGATATGATTAAGTTTTGTTGGGAATGAGTCATAAATAGATTCTGAAAAGTCTTGCATTGAAGATGTTTAGACTCTTGAAGGTGTGCTTGATTTGTTCATCTGTTTAAGATCTGTATTGGTGTTATTATTGGTATTTCTTAGCCACAAATTAATGTTAGTGTTCGTACAATGGTGACTATGGTCTATTCTTTGCTCTATGTCTTATGTCTTCAGATGGGCTCTCTAAAAAGTAGAAAATGTAGAGAAATATCAAAAGAAAACTATTCGTGTCTTCCAGGGTTAAGTCATCTTTCTTTAGTTTGCTAATTTGTTCTAAGTGCTTCCATTTACTTGCCTTGTTTGCCAGTTTTTGAATACTTTGTTGGGAGTTTGGCTCTTTCTTGGTCAAACAAATGGTCTTACTTTAACAGTTCGCACATGCACTGCTAGTTTTGTCATTTTTGGAGTATAAGTCATATTTATTTTTATGCATAGTTTGGACTTATCCTACGGTGAGATTTGTGATTTTTCAAAAATAAATCACACAATCGTAGCTGAAGCCTCCACTCTGATGTTAAAGGGAAAATCCTCATCACTGATTTCAAACCAGCTGCAAACATCTTATGGAGAATGAAGACTCCATCAAATAAAGCTGCTGACTTGAAGAAATGGGAGATTTGAGAATTTTCCTAAACAACTTTCTGAACGGATGCCTACCTAATTCATTAGATAGGCATCTGTTCAGAAACGTTAGCACAGAAAATGTTCCTTTGTGTCGAAAAAATAATGGAGGATTTATGTAAAGACAAAATATGATCAATCTGTTTGCCAATCTGAGCCTGGATTGAGTGTTAAAATAGCATTCTATAGATCAAAAAAATAATTAAATGTTTTTTCCTTATGGAGTTTTTCATATCAGGAATGACTTCTAAAAATCAACAACTTTGTTTCATTGAATCTTCATCATCTGTTGAAAGAATATACTGATATATTTTTAGCCTATTTTTAAACTAAATTTCTTGTAGTAGCATTTTATTTTGAAAATAGATTTTCAGAAACAGGAAGCTTAAAAATTCAAACTTTTTCCACGTTCAGACTAGCTTGTAAAAATATATTGTCTACTTTAAACAGTCTGTAGCCTGATAGAGGTCAGGGATCACTTCATTACCGTATATTATTAGTGATGTAGAACAGAGTATTTTACATTTTAAAAAGGCGCAATTCGGTAATAATGACTATTAAAAATGGGGTTTATTACTGTAAGGGGAAGATGAAAGTGCAGGGATATCTAACTATTGAAATCACAAACTGTTGAACATATTTGTCCAATAATTATCAACGGTTTTCATATGTTTGTCTTCTTCTCTTGAACCCTCATTGGGT
>NC_050526.1:3971397-3973933 GCF_002922805.2 Oryzias melastigma
CCATTCTGCTGATTGTATATTAGAGTATGTTCTGGATTAAAGCATTTGAAGTGTAAGAGAGCTTTGCAAAGTCTCACCTTAAGAGAATCTTTATAACGATCAATGGAGATTTGCTTTTCATCTGATGGATATGGTTGTAAGTCTACAAATATTTAAGGCTTGTTCTTGGATCATTTTAGTTAAAATATGATTATAATACAGATATGAACTGTACTTAGCATCACAATGCCCCTAATACACACCAAATATATGAAAAAAAAAGAGGAATTGATGACCAAAATGAATGATGTGATTCCTCAAAGTGACAAGATCATTAGAGCTTTGTCCATTTATTCTTTGCTCTAATGGTTTCCTAAGGCCAGTTTTACATTGTCGTCCGCTTAAGACCACCATGCTCATTAGCTTACTTGTAATACAGAATGACAAGTAATTAATATGTCTATTAAACTAATTGATGATTGGGATGCCTGCTGCTAAAGCAGCTATTAATCAGAAGATATTCCGTTTATGAATCCTTCACTCTTTACAGAGATGAACAAATTCTATGCAAATGTAAACTGATCACAAGCGCATTCATACAGTTTACAGCTGGAGCACCAAAAAGAATAAGTAATGTTACAGACATGCGAGAAAAACCTTCTTCTGTTTGGGTGAAGAACGTTGACGACTCCTGAGATCCATCCAGTCTGCTGCAGAGTTTGAAAAATAAGCGAAACTCTTCACGTCTGCGAAATAAGAACGATTCACCCCTGAGGGTGATGAAAGATTTAAGGTTTCTTTTTTTATATTATTTATTTTGTACAATGAATGGCATTAGTTTGGGAATGTTAACCTCCTTAGTCAAAAGGTGAGAACAACTTTTTCTTTGTTGCTTCAGCTGATTTACTGCTGGACTGGAGATTTTCCTCAAACATAACAAAAGTTTCGCCTCAGAAGAATCTATATTTTTCATTCTTTTAAGCCAATGTCACTTTGAGTAACTATAACATTACCTGCATTTATACCATGGTCTGGGTGAATACTCGATTCTGATTGGCTGCTGGGTGTGCATTAAAAAGTGATAATGCACAGTAATAACGCACACCTAAAAAAGAAGTTCCGGTCACACAGACCAAACGTTCGATATCACTGCGCAGGCTTCTTTAAAACACATTTTCCTTCATTGTCTGGACAAAACAAGCAGTAATGGATGAACTTTCTCTCTGAACTGATGCTTTATTCAACTTATTGTAGCGACCAGCATTTATATTCCTCTCCTTTTGTAAGGTAAATTAATATTGACAAATTAGTTATTCTCCTTCTAATAAAACACCACTCGTCATGAAAGGTGTAGTCTTCTGTTTCACCACAAGAGGGAGTTTCTCATTTTAGAGCAGCTCAGAAGAACGAACCTGCCGTGAAATGAAACACAGACAGAAGCTGAATGTGTTCTAGCTGCTCACTGAAGGATTAACGTCAGAAAAAGAAGAAAAATATCCTAATTTGTCCGGGTCTTTCTTTCAAAACAGCGACACTTTACCGCTGTAGTTGAGGTCTGTAACGGCTTCCGGCTTCATGCCGTGTTCCATGTCACCGTGACAACAAACAGCATCACGGATGATCAAATAGTCCGCTTTTTTGTGAAAAAATGAGCTAAACCAAAGAAATAACAAGAATAAAGTACTAAATATTGATTAAATGTTTATTTATTTTGTAAATGACCATGGTGTAAGCGGGATAATACGTTAATTTCTCATAACGCACACTTCGTCGGGTATTATCCCTTACGTAGCAGATTACCTGTCTCCAGTGGAACAAGCTTTCAGGTTTTATGGCTTGAAACTCTTTATTTTGTGTCAATTCAAAGGCAATATAAATATTTAAAAAAAATTAGACTGATTTTTTTTTTTTTTAAATACATTTTTTATTTTTTTGGTTTTTGTGGTTTAAGTCTACCATAAAAGTCAAACGATATCAAAATAAAAGCACAGATTTCCTGTTATCAGAAGAATTATTTTATGCTCGTTAGAAGCTGTATGCTGATAAAAAAGACAAACTTAAGCAAAAGAAAAAAACTATGGCCAGGAATCGATAAAAAAAAAGAACTAATTAATTGTAAACCTGGGAAAAAAAATGAATCGTGATTCTTTTTTATTTTTTATTTTTTAGTTACAGTATTTGCGGACCACTTATCTGCGAATAATCACAAGTGAAATTTACACACCAAACTGCACATTTACCACATTTATTTTTATTTAAGGCTGTCAATGAATTAAAAATATATCACATTAATCAGACTTTTGTGTTGTGATTAAACACAATGTTTTACTAGGTACATTTGACAATTTGCAGCTTTTGAACAAAAACTGGCAAGAGAGAAATTTTTCCTTCATTGTTATTGTCTGAAATGTTTAAATTTATCAAGTGTTAACTCAGATATCCCAAAAGTGTCATTTGGTCACAAAAAAACAAATCAACCGTAAAATGAGCAGAACTTTAAAGACTTTGTGTCTGCAGTATTACTCCAAGAAAACAAAGATGCTGACATACAACCACA
>NC_050526.1:3973944-3976932 GCF_002922805.2 Oryzias melastigma
AAAAAAAAAAAAAAAAAAGTTCTGATCTTTGCTCTGTAACATAGCGCAGTCTGCTTTAAAACAACAAACGGTTTCTTTCATCTCTAGAGAAAAAACGGGTGGTAATAGATGAACTTTCTCTCTGGCCTGAAGCTTTATTTAACTGATCATGACTATCAGCATTTACATTGCTTTTTTTTGCTGCTGAATTCGAGCCTGTGCGATCCTTGTCATGTTACCGTGACAACGCACCGGACCATGGATCAAATAGTCTGCTTTTTGTGAAAAAGTGATATAGCAAATGACATTTTATTGACATTTCTAATTAATCGAACAAAACAAAGTGATCTAAACCAAATAAAATAACAATATTAAAGTACTAAAAAGCAACTGCGTCTTTATTTCTTTTGTAAATAACCGTGGTATAAGTGGGAAAAAAACCCGGCGAGATGTTTTAATGGATGACTGCGCCGCTGAGGCAAAGCGAAGGACTGCTGCTCCGTGAGGTGCGATTAAGTTACGTCAAATATTAATCATAATTTGTTTATTGCATGCTTAACGCGTCAACGTGCACAGCCCTAAAAAAGAAAGCAAATGAACAACACTTAAAAATAATATGTATTTTATTACATTTTAACCTAAAAGCTGTTGACTGTGAACCAGTTTTTGCCTCATTTTGATGAAACGGTCTCCTATAAGCAATTTTTTTTTTTACTTCTCCATTGAATTTTAATGTAAAACTACTGAAAAAATTACTTAATGTACAAAAAAAACGCAGAAAAAACAATACCTTAAAACATTTATGTAAATGCACTTTATATTTCTATAAAAATCTATGATTTTTTCCTTTAGTCAACGATAGTTATTTATAGAAAAATATATTTTTAGATACACAGAAATCATTTATTGCATTTTTTCAAAAGCATATTGAAACCAGAAAAAATGGAACAAACATCTCCTTAGCAGTATGCAACAGTGAGACATGACTACTGACAGTACATATATCTTCAATCAAAAGCATATTCTGGATAAAGCAGTACTCTAAATAATGCTGACATGTTTATGAGCCTGTTATTAATAATACATCAATGCTAGATGATTTTCTCTGCCAACAACTGTCATCCCAGCCTTGCAAATTACCACCACCTTGTATGCATCACGTTTGAGCTATTTTGCAGTTTACAAACAAAATATGATAAGTGGAGCCGCGAGAACCGCACGGATGCCTTTTGGAGCCCGACCTGGGAAAAGCAAAAAGAAACGACTTATCAAAAACACATTTTCATGAAATATAAAAGTAGGAAGACATTATTTCACAGGGGAAAGTAACAGCACTGGGTCATTTTGACCCGCATGTATCTGCGGGTAGATACATGACATCTTCTGCTATTTCTTTATCAACTAGAATGCAGCTGAACAAATCAAATTGAGCTTTTTTTTTTCTGGGAAACCCACCTGTTAACAACTCAAGAGTCTCTTTCAGCAATTTCATTAGTCTGCTCCTCTCCAAAGTTGTTGAAAGTCACCTCAGGAAATGTCAGGAATTAATGATAACAAGTAGAACCTGGAAAGAAACTTTTTTTCTTTCCTCTCTGCTGGACACGATTGAAAAATTGAGGACATTCTAGAATAAACTGAAAGGACGAATGCTTGGAATGTCAGATTCCCTACATGCTTCAGGCCTGAAATAAAGTTGGACCTGTAAAAAAATCCAGAGCTGTTATGAATGCTGATATATATTTAAGAAGTTTAATTTATATCTTTCAAACTTCCATATAAGGCTGTAGATTGTTACTGAGGTGGTGAACCGATTCACAAATCAAGCGTAACAATTCACAGATCGAACCACGATTTTTACTTTTTGATATTATACGTTTGTACAGTAGTTTACTAGTTTTACAAAGTAAAACTATGTATGTTTGCAAAGTAAACCTGAAAATGGGAAGCTCCAGCGACACTTTATTTTTGTGATAGGTGACACCTGTAGGGTGTGGCTCTGGCATGAAGGCCCTTTAAATAGGAAGGGGCGGAGCTTCCCAGCGGTGCCAGATTCTCGTGGGTGGTGAGGACGACTGCTGGGTCCATGCTGTTTGTGTGGCAGCTGCGAGCTAATTTGGTCAATTGGATTTTAATTTGATAATCATGTTTGTTTTTTTTTATTGTTTTTTAAATATTTTTAAATTGTGTATTTGACAGTTCGATGGTATCACGAGAAAAAGCCTACAGGTTGAATGACTGGGTGTAGGGTGCTTGTTACCACAAGTATACGGTATTTTATTGATTTTGATATTGTTTTTTGTTCCCAGTCATTGTACCGCTACCTGCTGTCCTTTTGTATACAGTTGTACTCTCCAAACTGTACTTATACTTCACTATATTCATAAATATCACAAATCGGCAATCTTAGACGTCACAAATACTCGTACTCAAATTTTCCGAAGCAGATCACAAATATTTGAGTACTCGGATACTCGTTACATCCCTCCTTCCCCAACGCTTTTCAAAACAACAGATCAAAAATACTAACACTCAGTTGCCGTAGAAGGAACATTTTTACAGAGCAAGTGAGTTCAGGAATGAGCTGGCTGCATGAAGTAGACTCCTCAGAGGATACTAGTTTTACTCTTGACAACCTCTGTAAAGTATATAGCAAATGTTGATAAATGTTCTCGTTCATCTCGGTGGCATTGTCTTGAAGTTGAGTTGCTATGACTCAATTTCAAGACGTTAGAGAAGAATCATAAACATTTCTAATGAGTGGATGAAGGAAACTCGGGTTTGCTTCAACTTAAATTTGTTGCATTTATTGTCAAACATGATCCAGAATTCTATCGATCCATTTT
Source organism: Oryzias melastigma (assembly GCF_002922805.2). Lineage (NCBI taxonomy): Eukaryota > Metazoa > Chordata > Actinopteri > Beloniformes > Adrianichthyidae > Oryzias > Oryzias melastigma. The sequence continues at coordinate 3,976,767 of NC_050526.1, forward strand.
CTGAACCTGCTCAATCCCCGTCGGGGTCACAAGGTTGCTGGAGCCTATCCAAGCCATTAGACTACCAATCTGTCGCAGGGCCACACAACCACACTGACATTACCACCAAGGGACAGTTTGGAATTATCAATTACCCATGCAGGACGTCTTTGGACATGGCGCATGA
>NC_050526.1:3977374-3981923 GCF_002922805.2 Oryzias melastigma
CCCCCCCCCCCCCCGGGCCGCGGAATAGCTCCACACTGGCTGACCGGTCCACAGCCCCAAAAAGGTTGGGGACCACTGCCTTAGAGGATACTAGTTTTACTCTTGACAACCTCTGTAAAGTATATAGCAAATGTTGATAAATGTTCTCGTTCATCTAGGTGGCATTGTCTTGAAGTTGAGTTACTATGGCTCCATTTCAAGACGTTAGAGAAGAATCATAAACATTTCTAATGAGTGGATGAAGGAAACTCGGGTTTGCTTGAAATTAAATTTGTAGCATTTATGGTCAAACATGATCCAGAATTCTATTCATCCATTTTCTAAACCTGCTCAATCCCCGTCGGGGTCACAGGTTTGCTGGAGCCTATCCGAGCCACTCTGGGGGGAAACCTCGGCTAGACTACCAATCTGTCGCAGGGCCACACAACCACACTCACATTACCACCAAAGGACAGTTTGGAATTATCAGTCAACCCATGCAGGACGTCTTTGGACATGGCGCATGATGGTGTAGTGGTTGGCGATCTCACCCCACACCTGAAGGCCCTGGTTGGAATCCCAGCTGAGTTCTTTCTGCGTTGAGCTTGCATGTTTTCTCCAATCACTACGGCATACTCCCACAATCCAAAGACATGTCTAATAGGTTGTTTGGTTCTCTAAATTGCTCTTAGCTTTGCATATTAGCATGTGTGTGGCCTGTTACAGACTGGCACCCTGTTCAGACTGTACCCTGCCTTTGCCTAACAGTAGCTGGGTTGGCTCCAGCTATCCTGTGACCCCAAAAGGGATTCGGCGGGTTCAAAGAATGGATGGAATGTCTTTTGGAGGATGCTGGAGTGCCCAGTGAAAACCCATCCACACAGGAAGGCCCTAGCTGGAATCTGAACCAGGACCGTCTTCCTATGAAGCAAGAGGAAAAGCCACTACGGCACTGTGCAGCCTGCACCAGAACTCAGATGTGTAATAATCTTTGGTTGAAAATGGCAATTCATGTGGAAAAAGAAGAGTTTGTCAGTCGGACAGATAGTTTATTATGCATATGTGGCAGCAGAAGAGAAAGGAGGAAATCTGAACGTCTCTTTGTCTGTGGTGTCAGCAGCTGTCTCCTCAGGGGAGAATAATACCTAACCTGACATGCCAGATGGTCTGCTTCACAAAGACATATGGGAAGTCTTCTTATAGGAGCCATACGGAAAAGAGCAGGTACCTTAAAAAAATACGTAGCAGGTGATTGAATAAGGCATCAGATTCCTGTCAAAACGGGGTATTAATCAAAAAAACAAACTTAAGTCACCAGACAGAAGCAGTAAACAAGTAGGAGCTGCGATTGTTGATTGAGCTCATACCTCAAACCAACCTTCTGCTGAGAGTTTAAGGATGCTGATTTCTGCGCTTCCGCCACAAATGAACGGTTTGGAGGCTAGCAGGACTGATTTTCTTATGATTGTGATTTTTGCAAATCTTCCAAGAACCGAACTGCTTTGTAAGTGGCTCCAAGCATGACTTCTTTTCCCCCTAACATCACATGGCCTCCACCCACTGGTAATGCCCTCAATCTATCTTTTCTGCACCTTTGACTTCCACAGCCACCTCCTCTTTTCCCAAACTTTTAGTTTCTTCTTGACTTTACCTTTGGGGATTTTCAGCTACAGCATTTAAAGTCCCTCTCCGATCATCATTTGAACTATTTTAAAAGCATTCCAAGGGGTCTTATAATTTTTAGTCCAAATAAAAAAAAATAATAAAGAAAAAAAAGTCAGAGAGGCCAGACTGAGATTGTTTGGACATGTTCAGAGGAGAGACAGTGAATATATTGGTAGAAGGATGCTGAGTCTAGAGCTGCCAGGAAAGAGGTCTAGAGGAAGACCAAAGAGGAGGTTTATGGATGCAGTGAATGAAGACATGAAGGTGGCTGGTGTTAGAGTGGAGGATGCTGAAGACAGGCTTAGATGGAGGAAACTGATTCGCTGTGGCGACCCCTGAAGGGAAAAGCCGAAAGAAGAAGAAGTCCAAATATAAAAAAAATCTTTTTTGGGTTCCTAGAACATAGTTTCTGCAGAGCAGCAGTATTTCATTAGAGATTCACCTCTGAAGTGTGGGCAGGACTGGAGATCTTGTATTTGTGACATCACTGCTACAATCTTTTTTAAACTGCATTTTTTTTGTCTACTCTTGGTTCAAGATTTTAAAAAAGAAATAGTCAGAAATGCAATTTTAAGCTGAATTTTCTTAATAAATGTCCTCCATCAGTAAAATGCCTCAAGAAAGTGCTAAAAACACCAAAAACCCAATCTTTCAAGTGACTTTTAGGCTTAATGAGAGGAAATGTGATAAAATAAAGCTACTGGATGTACTTTTTGGTTAAAGTAATTTGGTTCCTTGTGTGCAAATATCACGTTTTGCATTTTTTTACCAATAAAAAAGGGTTTAAGCATCTTTGCTAGAAAAAACAATCAAACAAAAATGTCATCTTTGCTCGGCCTGGGCACACCTTGGGGGCTTGGCTATTTGGTGGTGGCGTCTTCATGGATCTGCTTCATGGATCTGCCCCCATTTAATTTTTAATGAAACACACATTGGTGGTGGTGAACCATCACCCATCAAATTATTTTGGATTCAGTTTGACCTGTGGCTAAACTTTAAAACAAAACACCCTTTAAAAATCTCTTCCATACAAACATGAATTAACCTTTTGGGGAAAAAAAAACTGTGTTTTTCTCTAAGCCATGAATTCAAATTTAAATTTCAATTAAAAATGAACCTCAGTCTTTTCTTTTCATTCATTGCTCTCTGTGACATCCTAGTTGCTCAGCTGCGCATCGAGTCGGCCTCGATGACCTTGAGCAGGAAAATGGTGCTCTGATGTTGCAGAGCTTAAAGGTGAAGGAAGTGCTTCTTTGTAAAGTTTAAGCAAGTGTTAAACACTTCTCTCTAACAATCATATTGAATGAGACGGCTCCGTAAATGATTAAAGTGTCTAAAAAAAAAAGTGGTTTCTTCACAGAAACGGTAGCAGTAGCTACAGTGGCAATTTAAAAATAGTAGCAATTTAAAAATATTTGAAACGACACATCCTTTATTCTGGGCATTTCTTATACTGTTACTTTTTCTGACATAAAATAATTTTTCTCCATGTATGACAGATGGAATTTCTGTAAATTAGATTGCAAGAACCTCAATCTGGTCTACACTGGGTTTATATTTCTCATACAAAATTCCTAATTATTTAGATATTAACTCATGGTTTGCCTCTACTTTTTGGGATTAAAATGAAATAATAAAAAGTAAACCAACAAGCTGTGGAATTGACCATATTTCCTGCCCTATAGGGCGCTGTCATTGTGTGGTCTATTTTCCAACTTATAGCATAAATCGGAGGAGCAGTGAACTTTAAGGCGAATTAAGTGAGACAATAGAGTCATGGATAAGTCTGTCAATCAGATTATTTTCACTGTGTTAACAATAGTTTTAGAACTTTTTTGTGCACATTAGCATATTCACAATATCTTTAACTCCCAATGTTGTTTGCAACACCTAAAAAAAATGACTGATACCGCTAAAACAAGCGTTATGCTAACTACACTAAAAAGACACAGAGTACGTCCGAATTCCTTCACTACACACTATATAGTGTGTTCGCCATTCTGTAGTGCTGTCCAGATCTATAATTCCAAAATCGAGTGTCCTAGAAATTTCCCAAAAGTCTTAGCGAAAAACTAGTGTCCATCGATGCTCACTACATAGGCAAATATAGACCACAATGCATTGTGTTTGAATATTTTTTGTTAAAGTATGTTCAAATGTAATTTTTAAACACACTATCAACATTTTTAACGTAACACAGACGAATCATAAATAAATGTCGTAAAATGGTGGTATTGATTTTATTTTCACTTTGTGACATCATACTTGCTTTTTAAAAAAAAAAAAAGTAGTGAGCATGGTGTTTGAATTGCTTTTAAAATCCAGGGCACTATATAGTCCTGCACTATATAGTTTTTTTATTAGTTAGGGATTAGGGTGAGAATTTGGGCACAGCCACAGTTCAACACTGCTACGCGTTAGCCTTTTTACAAAACACTTCTAAAAAAAACTTGTTAAAAAAAAAAACTAACTGACATTTTGACAGGGCGACGAGTACCTCTAAAATCACTTCAACATCAACTCAATACGGAGAGATCTTAGGAATGCGAATAAAGATTTACTTATGATACAAAATGTGCATGGATTAGTCTATAGTTTTTTTAGCGGATAGGCTCTGGGCCGATGATGTCTTTACCCTGGTGGGAGAAGCTCAAACCATGGACAGATAAACCTCAGGGCCTAGACACTGATGGTGGTGGAGACCAGTCCACAACACCGTACGGTCCAGATGGAGAATGGGACAGAGGAGGGCCGGCAAAACCGGCTGGAATGTAGAGAGATAAACTATAATGAATTTAAAAGCAGAAGATTGTGATCGGCTGGGAAAAGAAGGCGGGGAATATGGCTATTGGTTCAAAGTAAAGGGTTAATTGATAAGTGGCGTGTAGAGTGACGCAAGAACCCA
>NC_050526.1:3982056-3988189 GCF_002922805.2 Oryzias melastigma
AAAAGAAGGCGGGGAATATGGCTATTGGTTCAAAGTAAAGGGTTACTTGATAAGTGGCTTGTAGAGTGACGCAAGAACCCATCCTACCCGGAAGTGAATTACACATTCCTTATTGAAATTATGTCAAAGCTTCACTAAGCACAGCCATAATGAATCGAAGGCCGTCTGGCTAATTAGGCGTCCCATGTTTTTTTTTTAATTAAAGGGGATAATACTTGATTTGTTGAGATATTGAGATGCTATGACTATTGCTGACTACATTAAAAGTCATGTCCAAAGACACGACTTTTATCCTGGTTTGCCCCTACACCACCACGAGTTGATAAATGACAGCACCTGAGCCGGTTCAGCTCCAAACATCTGAAGGACGACGTGTCCTTTCACACAAAACATATTGCTTTCTTTTCAAAATGTATAACAGCGAGCGATAAAACAAATTTGTTTTCAAAATGTTTGACAAATGCCTGAAAACGGAGGACTGAAACACATCTGTGTGAGGGTCACTTCTACATGGATGAAAATTAGATGTAGTTAAAACCAAATTGCATAAAAGAACTTTTGATTGTATTTTTTAAATTGCTTTGTCTGCACAGTACAAAGAGTTTATTTTATTCCTGGAACATATCAGCTGCCCAACTCTACATCTACAGGCCTGCTCCATGGATCGTGACCCTTTGCAATCATCACGTTGATTGATATGAACTAGGTCTGAGCCAGAAGGCCTCAAAGTACCAAAGGGAATGATAAGTGAGTCCAATTACCATCTCAATCATATCATATGAATGTGCCGCCTGCATGGCCTTTGGTGAAATAGGATGCAATTAAGAGAAAATTTGAATACACCACACAGTCAAGCTGCATACTCTTCTCTATACATAGATATGTCCATCTGTCTCGAGGGAATCCATTATTAATCAGCACAAGGCGACACCATCATCGCTGACACCCACTTTATGGTAGACTTTTATGAATTGGGGTCAGTCTTTTAGGCGTGAAAACAATTTAAGCGAAGGTCTCCGGTGTTCAAGTGGCTGCGTTGCTCTCGATCGATGCTTAGCTAAAAATAGTAAATTCGAAACAACAATGCGTGCCTCCTTTGCTCTCCCTAAGCTTCTGCTTGACTGGACGGTGCCTGCAGACTTTGAAAGTTCACGATAAGTTTCTGCGTCCTTGCTCCCGATTATTCTCGCTAGTCCTGGCAGTTACACCTGAACCCTTTAAAAAGAGAAAAGTCCTGAGGACGAAATTATGCACCGCAGCAAGAATACATATCCATTTGTTGACCTTAAAATTCTCCCCCATCTCTTTCCTGGCCCACTTTCCTGTGTATTGACATTAAGACTATAGTGGCGGCTTCAGCATATGTGCTCCTGTTCAGATCCTGCTAAGGTTCTGGACAGCACAGAGATAATAAATTAAAACAGTTGATGTTACACTGTGAACAGTACAGCGAGTGTGTTGGGGAAGAGTCAATTGAATTCCTGGAAACATCATTTCCTTTTGTAGAGACAAAGCAAGTTCCAACATGAAAAAGTGGAAGGAAAACGAAAAATTTGATTTATTAGGAAGTTTCTGGCAGAAATCAGTTCATATGGGTGAATTAGCTCCGAGGCAGCTTTGTGTTGCTATGGCCCCCGACCTGCTCCATTCTGCTCTTCTGCCCTACACTGCCTGCTAACTCAAATTTTATTCTCTATTAATCCACCAGATGTCCTCAGATATTCTGTCTTTTCAAATCACCTGGCTGGCGCCTTTGCAGTAACCCTTGATCTGATCTATCCCTCCCACTCGAACACCTGTTCCCAGTTTTCTGAGCCAGTTAAACCTTCTCTTCTGGCAGAGAGCGTTACCTCTAATGTTGTACATTCGAGATCTTGTCACCTTGGCAAGCACCTGCTTCTGCACCTGCGATGTAATGTTACATGAAAGTCATTTCAGTGCACCAGCCTGGCTTTCGGGTGGGGTAGGAGTTGCCCCATCTTCTAAAGCAGGGGTGTCGAACTCATTTTTGTTCAGGGGCTGCATTCAACCCGTCTGATCTCAAGTGGGCCAGACGAGTAACATAGTAGCAAAATGAGCTATGGTCAACTTGCTATCGGTAGCTTTGTTTTTGTTTAATTTTCTTCTCAGTTGGAAAAAATGCCTCAACCGACCAAGTAGCCTAATCGCATATTATTTTTATTATTAGATCTATTATAATTAACATTTTGCTAATTGTAGAGTCAAACCTGATAATTTTTATCGCAACTTAACAGCGGTGAGGCTGGGTGGGAACCTAACTGCATTTTAGCCAGATGTGGTAAATTCTTGCAAAGAAATGCTGTTAATTTCTTGATCTCTTGTTTTGTCTGTATTTCTTTTCCTTTGCTCCCCCTAATGGTGGCATTGTGCATTGCGACCATTTCTTTAAATGACAACTCGCCACAGGAATGGGCTAGAAATATGCTTTTTTTTTTTTTTTTACACAATCATTATATTTTTTTTCTCTTGTTGACTAGGCTGGATAAACCCATGCGCTATTTTATGGGGTCCAGATGACCCAAGCCTCACGTTGACGTGTTAACCATCCCAGGTGGACAGGATTTCATGTCTGCCATGGACACCAGTGAAAATCAGAACTCCTTGGAAAAAAAAAAGTTCAGAGCACCGTCTTTTGGGGTCCAGATGACCCCACTCCCAACGTCAACATGCCTAGGATAGCACAAGGGTTACACCATCTGGTGGGCCAGATGCGGCCCGCGTGCCGTATTTTTGGCTGAAGTACCTAAATGTCTCTTGAATGGAGCTTGTTCTTTATACTTCTATTCTTTTGGTGTTATTCTTCTGGCTTGTTGTGCATTTCTTTTTATGTAATGTCTTATTTGAAGTGGTCATTGGTGCACTTACTGGCCATACACTCTTGTTCTTGCGTGGTTTATGAATGGTATCTTGAGTGCGCTTCAAAAAATGTAAAAGGAACTGGAGCTTTCTGTGTCCTCCTATAGTGAGGACAGCCACTGTGCACAGATCACAGTTTTACCCCTATGGCTTCCTTTTAGTTCCCCCCTTCTTTGGCATCCATCCACAGGCTCACAGTGTCTCATGCACTTTTAATGATCATTTCTTTTAATTACCCTCTCCATCAGAGCTTCGGTTTGGCCATCAGCCACAGGGCCACGTGCCTCCAGGGATCACCAGGCCAGCCTCCTGCTGGGAAACTGCATCTAATTTCAGGGCTGGCAGGCTGCTCAGTTGTTGCGGCAAAGATGACTGTGCACAGTCACTGCCACGGTTTAGTGACAGCAATTATGACCGCAATGTTGTTGACCAACGAAGGGTCCCGTCATTTTTCCGCGACTGTGAAGGACAAAGAGTGATGTGACTCACGGGGTTGGAGAGGTCATGCGTGGACTCCTCTGGCGAGGTGCAACAATTAACTTTTTTTAACAGGACCCCACTGGAATGCGCGATGCGTTGCATTAAAATCTGACAAAGGCTGACACCGAAATATTGAAATTATCCATGAGAATTAAAAGGTTGTGACATCAGACTTTCGTTTGAATAATTGTTCAATTTGAGCAAAACATTTGCTGGATTTCAGCTGAATGCAGAATGAGTGGAGGTCAGCTGTAATCGATGTCACCCATGCATTCTTAATGCAGCTCAATATATAGAGATTACATCTGACAGGAGCGAGTTTCTCCAAATGTGTTTTTGGTATCTTCTAATGCAACAAAAACACTGAATGTTAACTACATTTTAAATGCCAAGAGATGGATTTCATTTATTATAGCATGTAATGATTTTCCCTACATTTTTATTAACCATTCGGGTTCACCCAATTCTGTTTACACTTGGTTTATGGATTTATGGACTGGTAGGAGTACAAGGAAGTTTGTAATTTAATGCAAAGCTTGTGTTAGGAATAATGTGGTTCTGTAGATGTTTTGCTGTGTTGGTTATAAGGACAGTGAAAGCATGAAAAAAACCCAGACAATTGTGTGCTGCGTAAGTTTCCTCGCAGAATCTGTCCGAGTTTACTCAGGCGACAAGCCTTTGACTTTCTAATTGAAGCTCATTTGAAAATATTACCTGGAGCACCAAATAACCACTTGGGCTTCTATGTCTAGCAAATTAATACCTACCCTTAAAGAAATTATACTGGCTGTACTTAATTGTTTACTATATTGTACGCTTGACATTGAAATTGCAAAAATAGAGGCTTTGTATTTTAATTAGGGGTGTAACGTTGATTCATTTTGACGATTTTTTTTATATCAGTATTTGTGGTTGCAACTATGATTCATTGTTGATGTTGGTTCATTTTGAACCATTCAGTTCACTGACTTAAAATTGATCTAAGACATCTTTAGCCAAAATTTCAACTCAGAGATTTATACCTGGTACTGCACGATGCTGGTGAAGTTTTCCAGATTCACTGTATTTCTTGCAAGATAATCAACTGTAAAGTAAATGTGTACAAACAAACAAGATTAATGCCAAATCCATTCACGTTTTAGTTTCATAAAGTTTTGCCCACTGTTGTATTTCCATAATGAAATAATTCAAACAGAACATTCTACCACACTGTATGGTCACGTCTTTGCAAAATTCTGTTTCCACACATTAGACTGTAATGATGGCTTGATTACTTTTGCTGCCATCACGTGTGTTGTCTGCAGTGATGCTCATTTGTATGGTATAGTAAAATAAATCTACCGTGCCTCAATCCAGATGGCAGACTGTTTTACCTTTAGTATTAACTCACCCATCCAAATGATCAGAATCAGGTGTTCTAGTCACTTGATCTGGCCAAAGGTGTATGGAATCAAGCACTCTGGCATCTAGACTGTTTTCATAAACATTTCTGAACGATTGGATCCCTCTCTGGAGCTCAGTGAATTCCAGGCTAAAACTGTCATAGGATGCCACCTTTGCAACAAATCCAGTCGTGAAATGTTCTAAATGTTCGGCAGTCAGCTGTCAGCTCTATCAGAACAAAATGGAACAACAGCAACTCAACCACGTAAGCTGATGGAGAGGGGTCAGCGCATGCTGAAGCTCATAGTGCAAAGAGGACATCAATTTTCAGTTGCTACAGAGCTCCAACCTTCATGTGACGTTCAGATGAGCCCATGTACAGTATGCAGAGAGTTTCATGGAGGGTTTCCATGGCCGAGCAGCTGCATCCAAGTGCAAAGTTGGATGCAATGGTTCAAAGCTCGCTGCCACTGGACTCTAGACTAGTGGAGACACCTTCTCTGGAATGATAGATCATGCTTTTCCATCTGGTAATCTGGACCAGTCTGGGAGTGGAGGTTGCCAGGAGAACAGTACATTTCAGACTGCATTAGTGGAGGAGGAATGGTGGTGGGCTTGTTTTTCAGGAGTTAGTTCCAGTGAAAGGAACTTGATACCAAAACATTCTTGACAATTCCATGCTCTTGTGGGAACAGTTTGGAGCGGCCCTTCCTCTTCCAACATGACTGTACACCAGAGCACAAATCAAGGTCCATGAAGACACGGATGACAGAGTCTGGTGTGGATGAAATGGACGGGCCTGCGTAGAGTCCTGACCTGAACCCCATAGAACACCTTTGGGAGGAATTAGAACAGAGACTGAGAACCAAGTAATCAATGCACTTTTGGAAGAATGGTCCAAAATTCCTACAAGCACACTCCTCAACCTTGTGGTCCCTAGAAGAGTTGAGGCTGTAACAGCTGCAAAAGTGGACCCACATCATATTGAACTCTATGGATTAGGAATGGGTCGACACTTCAGCTCATAAGTGAGTCAAGGTAGGTGAGTCAATACTTTTGGTGATATAGTGCATTTTCCAATATTCATATAAATGATTTATTTGAAACAATTTTATAATATTATAGGTCAATTTGATTGACAATTTGCCTCATTTAGATCGATCTGGTTTGATTGTAGGAAAAAAACATCAATTTATCAGTTAATCATTACATTCCCAATTTATGTAAGTTCCCCAGATAAATATTTACCCCTCGGATTTGTCCACCAAATGGGAAGAAACTGATTTAGAAAACTGTAAATTTTTAATAAACTGTTAACAGCAAATTTCTTGGCATAACTTTATATGTCCATCATGCATGAACGAAAACAATAATTACTCACCTCTCCGACAGC
>NC_050526.1:3988407-3990786 GCF_002922805.2 Oryzias melastigma
TCAACTCCCCGACAGTCACTTCCCCGCATTGTTTTAGTCAGGGTCACAGGAGTTCATTGATGTGCATCCCAGTCGAGTCCTCCGCCAAGAGTCAAGATGCACCCAAATCAGGCAGCTAGTCCATCATGAAGACAAACAGCTGTGCACACTTACACCAACACGCGTGTCTTTGAAGCCAGCGCTCATGCTAAACCAGCACGCAACGGCTCCAGCTGAGATTTTAATCATCAGCACACTTACACCATTTTTACTTTTTAATTCCAGCTGCTTCTTATTTCTAATTCGATTTAAGCCACAGATCTTGGTAACTTGGGGTGTAATAAAAAGTTGAACAACTGGTACATTTTCATACTAACCTAATTTCTATCAATATAGTTAGAAAACTATTTCTATTTTTAAAACCCTGCAGACATTAAAAAAAATCTCTAATTAGGCATTTGCATGCGCAAAACACAGCAAGTTTAATATTTAGCTTCCTTTGATCCAATTTTTTGGTCTTCTCTAACCCATGGAAATGTACATATTCTTCCTCTTTCAGTCCCATTCATAACAAGTTAGTGCTCAGTCCCACATGTCTGCAGGTTGTAACTGTGGAGTATCGGCTTAAATTACAACACATATCGCTTATTCCACTGCGGATATAAAACTGTAATATCAGTTTCTTTTATGAGTGCTTTTATACCTCAGATCTGCCTCAGTCCCACTGATGGCTTCACATTAAAATGCACTCTGCCACCTTAAAACAGCACTTTCTATGTCTTCATGCACGCTTGCCTGTAAAAATTCAGATGTGAAATCAAAGCTGCTGTTCTTAACAATCAATTTAAGCTGATAACTTTATGATTTTATGTCTAATCTTTTAACAATTGTGTGCTAAACTACATAATTCAGACATTTTTAAATTTGATAAACCCTTTTCTATAATTTAAAATGACATGATTATACTGTAGAAAATGACTTAATTCTAACAGTAGCGGGAAGCAACCAATAAGAATGGCAACAAAATAAAAGCAAAGGTGGAGTCATTTTGTAGTTTTCTTATAATATGTTGAAATAACTACATTACCCAGAAGCCATCAGTGTTCCTAGTCCCAGTTTCCCTGCTGAAACGATCTTATATCGATGGCAGTGATGGAAAGAGTTCCAACCCATGGCGAGTCCGATGGACAGGATTACTTTTAAACTCTGGTTTGAACTCTGGATTATTCTCTGTGGGAGTGGGACGGGACAGGAGTGAAAATCCACTCCCATGCCGTCCTCTAGTCTCCAACCTTTTTCAGGCCACAGACCGGTTTAAATTAAACGATGGCATTTCAACATTTTTAAGCTGAAAATCTATTTTCAAAACAAAATGCTACTACAAAACATTGTGTTTAAAAAAGTCTAAACATATATATTTTTAACCAGATGATGAAGATTTAATGAAACAAATCATTATTTCTGATTTGAAAGAGCGCCATTTCTAACACTTTTAATCCAGACTCTGATTACCTTACAGGGCAAATAGATTGATCATGTTTTGTGTTTGCATAGATCTTCACCCATTGAGTATTTTTTCAACACAAAGGAGCATTATCTGTGCTAAAGTTTCTCAACGGATGCTGTTCTAAATATATGGAAATCCAACTCCAACTTTATTATCTGCGTGTGTGAAAGAGTAAAGAGTCAGTCGGCACGAATTAGACTGACCGGCTTCTGCTACATGAAAACAATTGTCTCAATAATTTCCTGGTTTTGTCTGTAAACAGCAGCTTTATTGTTCTTTGAAGTTGATGACTCTTGTTTAGTTTCCTGACTGGCTCTTTTCTTCTGGAAGAAACTTTCCAAAAATATGTTTTTTGTTCGTTTTTTTGTTAGCTTTTTAGCTAGCACTCCAGGTAGCCGCTTTCAGTCACATGAGTAAGACGGATATTGTGAACAGAATATGTGAATTTTCCAAAATAAACTTCCTTCAGGGTCAGAAAATAAACTAAACAGACAATAATCTAAGTTAACACATGTATTCTTTTTTTTTTTTTTTTCTATCTGCAGTCCGATACCAACTGACCCATGGACTGGTACTGGTCGGGGATTGTGGACCACTGCACTAGTGTACTCCAGAAGAATCAAACTGATAAATTTATAGGTCATTTACAGTTGATGAGAAATTTACTTTAAAAATGATATCAAATATTTCCACAGTGAATTTGTGACTGGAATTCTAATTAAAATATTCTGGTTTGGCCTCGAGTCACATCTAAAATGTACAAAGCAAATAACTGATCATGTTGTTTATTTTAGCTGCAAATAAGTTATTTCTATTCCGCATAAAGGGATGTTGATTTGTTTTTTATAGTTTTCATTCGTCCTACTTTAAGTGCCGACTCAGAGTTTGGCAGA
>NC_050526.1:3990918-4004514 GCF_002922805.2 Oryzias melastigma
GTTATTTCTATTCCGCATAAAGTGATGTTGATTTGTTTTTTATAGTTTTCATTCGTCCTACTTCAGAGTTTGGCAGATTTTCCGTCTTTTTGTCAGCTCTGCTCTCTGTGGAGCCGCAGTTACAGACTCACAATCAAGATGTTTTGTTAGATGAGTCTGTGTTGCATTGTTATTTCTGTGCGCTTCTCCTCTCCAACGTCCACATTTAAATTGAAACCACTCATTAATTTCCTTTAAAACTCTCCCTGTCAGCTCTTAATGCCTCTGCAGGCCGTGGCTGTCCTGTATTGTGGTCAGAGCGGCGCTCGGGGAGAATCCGCTCCAGCTGAAGGTGTCCTGCACACAACCCTCAACAGCGTTCAGCCTCTCGGGGTCTGAGTGTTTATTCCAGTCGATGGAACTCGATGCCCATCAAAGAAGAGAAGACTTAGGCTTTATTTGGATTCTTTAGATGCACTGATAGGTTCCACCCCTGCAGAGGCCTGTATCAGAATTTGATGGAGGGGAGAAAGACACCCCTCCATGTTCACATTGTGTTGCAGATGAGAACCTGGATTGGGTGTTTGCACGGATCAAAAACCTTCAGGGTTTTCTGGGAAACGTGTCATATCAGCTCCAATGATTCAATCATGACACTGACCTGGATTTAGATGCTTTGATTCTGGGATGGCTGGGAATCAGTGTTGGAAGGAACAACCATCAGGATCGCTCGTCTTTGAAGGCAACGTCCAGGTGGGAGAAAATGATATTAGACTAGATGTGCAAACCTTTTGTTAACTTAATAATTCAATTTTTAATTTATAAATTCCTACCTAATATCTATAAATCCATATGTTTAGAGATTTCTGTTTAGATTTATAACTTTTTCTTTTTTTACTTTTCAGCTAAGTAGTACAGTGGTCCTGAAGGAACACTTTGTATGTCAAACTTCCGTCTCGACTTAGTGTTGTGAACTTAACGTGTTGTGAACTTAATGTGTTGTGAACCTAATGTGTTGTGAACTTGATGTGTAGTGAATTTAAAGTGTTGTGAACTTTGTGTTGTGTTGTAAAACTTGATGTATTGTGTTGTGAACCTGTTGTGTTGTGAACTTCAGTGTTGTGTTATGAACCTGTTGCGTTGTGAACTTGATGTATTCTCTTGTGAACTTGATGTGTTGTGAACTTGATTTGTTGTGAACTTCAGTGTTGTGTTATGAACCTGTTGTGTTGTGAACTTCAGTGTTGCGTTGTGAACTTGATGTGTTGTGTTGTGAACTTCATTGTTGTGCTGTAAACCTACTGTGTTTTGTTGTGAACTTATTGTGTTTTGAACTTGATGTATTGTATTGCGAACTTAAATTGTTGTGTTGTGAATTTAATCTGTTGTGTTGTGAACCTCATGTGTTTTGTTGTAAACGTAATGTGAACTTGATATATTGTCTTGTGAATCTAATGTGTTGTGACCCTTCAGGGCCACCGTAAATTAGGCCTTTTTTAAGAAAAGAAAATTTATTTTCTTTATTGCTATCTATAAGAACAAAGCAATGAAAACAAGATTTCTGCGTTTGGAGGCACAGCATAAATTGAGCTTCTCCTCGTCTCTATTAAACATAATTTTTATGTTTACTGACAGTTTTATTGAAATGTGACAAAATAGTCTGAGAAAATAAATGACAATTAAACAGTTAAAACAACCTTTTGAGTTCAAGACAGAAAAGTAGTAAAATCTTTTTATACCTTCACAGTATTAATGTAAAAAACATTTTTTAAAGATGTAATATAGTAATGTTTGTACGACAAAAGCCCGTCTCTTATCGTCAGGTAAATATTGTGACTGATCTAGACGATCAGTTCCAAATGCTGTCATGAACCAACTTCTTTACTGTGGATACTTTCTCACTTTATTTTTTCAAAGTCACCATTCTCTTTTATTCCCCCTCTTTTTTACTCATTCCTTGTTGTGGTGTGTGTGCGTGTGTATATTTGTGTTGAGGTCTTGATTGTTTCCACCTGGCTGTGCACCTGCGTCTCATCATCAATCAAGAGGAAGGACTCTCAGCCTGACAGCCGTCACCAGACTGTGTTCAGGTTAAACACTGACATTGCTCCTCTTTTCACCCCATTTACCAGTTTTACTTTAGCGTCTTCAGCTGCTGTTAGTGTGTATTTAATAGTTGTTTGTTCATTGTTTTATAAATATATATATTTTTTCAAGTAAGATGAATTGTTGAGCTGCATTCACGCTTCAAATTTGCGTCTGCCGCCCCTCTTTCAACACACGTCAAATCTACTGCCCGATGCCTTTCCTACAATTACCATGATGCCCCAGCTGCGTGTGTGGGAGGAGCTACTGCCTACATTTTTCCAGACTTTATTCGTTACCACATCATGGAAGGCATGGATGATGCTGAGCGAGGAGCTTGGGTTCTTATGAGTTCACCAGATCATTCAGAGATGCTACCAGAACAGTTTATTAAAGTTGTGATTGCCACTTCTCCACACACACAAAAAAGAATCAAAATGCACAACTAGCTCCTTTTTTGTGTGTGTGCATGTCATGGTGGTCTGTTTATCCCGCGTGCTCGCCACTTTCCATTTCCATTCTTTTGGAGACTCTGTTCTTCCTGCAGAGTCCTTTTTATAGTTCTTACATCCCCCTGTCTTATTTATAGTTCTATTCATCCATGCTTCTAAATGTGTCAATCTGTTTTTCTGCTCTAGAAATAGATTTGGAGCCTCAGCATGCTGAGACAGCCCGAAAGTTGAAACATCCCTCCTGCTTCTTTTTTCAGTCTCTGGGCCTCCAGCACAAAAACTTTGCACCATAACGCAACATCACCCTTTACGTCCGTGGACTCTTTTGTTCCCCAGAGGATTTATTTCACCGTCAAACATTGTCCTGGTTGGCACGTTCGGTACAATTACTAAATGAAGGCATACTCCTCCAGAGAATAAAAGGCAGGGGTTTTCTGAGTTTTTTTTGTCATCAGCATATTCAGGATAACACACATGATGACACAGAGAAGTTAATACTTTCCTGGCAATATGATTCAAACTCGCTTTTTCATAAAATGCCAATTTATAACCAATGCTATTTCAAATTGTTATATAAAATCTAATTATTTACAATCATTTCTTTTAAATTGGATCCAAATCTTCCCTCTTAGACTAATTCATCCTGACTGTATTTCAATATTTACCAATATACAACCAACATATTGCAAAAACAATAAGAATGTGCATTTAGACGACTCTGGAGACAATAACTCCTCTGGTAGGAGGAACCTGACTGCTGTGAACGATTGGAGTTTGAGAAGACGGAACACGTGGAATTGCAGCAAAAAACCCAAAACTTGAACATATGTTATAAAATATAAATAATAATAAAAAGACATATTAGCTGCTGCACAGGCAGATAAAGAAAGCAGAAAACGGGAAAGGTTACAACTATCACTCCAGGTGGGGAAGTGACCGAAACCCCTCCTGAGCTTTTGTTGCACCACATTTTCTTTCTGCATTACTATTTACGAGCAACATTGGGTGAAAATGGTGGGTGACTTGCTGCCATTTACGTCCAGAACCCTCAGGAGAATTTGGATTAAAGGTCAGACATTAAAATATATAGAAATATTGGAAATGTTCTAAACTTCTGAGACCCATGGTTTTGGCTCTTCCAAAACTCATTGCTTGCACATTTCAGTATTTTGCATAAAATTGGCGTATGCCAAATGTTTTATCCCCAATTTGACCTAATTCCAGCTAAGCTGAGCAGAAAAATGAGTTTACGGGGAAATGCATTTCTCAGGATATAGGCTTATTATGGAAATCACCAGAATACTGGTGTGCGCATGTTAACACTGAACTCTCTTTTTTCTTTTCTCGGTACGTTCTGTTGCAACGTCGAGTTGTAGTTACAGAGCCATTTCAGAATCACACGTGAATGGATGTACAGGCACTGTGGGACATTTTGTATTTAAAAAGCAGATGAGGTGCATTTTAAAATAGTCTCACATTGTGCACAAAATATTTAGGAGCTGCTTAACTTCCATGTTGCCATTCCAGTGGTGGTAAATAACCCTTGCTTGGAGATGTTTTTAAACAAAATGGAGCATAACTGGAAGCTGGCGTTTGAAACTAGGAAACAAAGTATTTAAGGCGAGGGCAAATAGAATTGTAAGATCTTTTTTTCTCTGTAGGCCTTTCCTAGTGTGCAGGGTTTTTATTGAATCAACTTTATTTTTTTCCTGTTTGCGCCATTTATGTAGGTCTGCAAAAATTGTGTCCCAAGCGCCACATGATGGATCCTTAAATGTCTTATCCTTCACCTAAATATTTATCTGAAGTGCAAATTCTCACATTTCAGAATCCGAGGCATGTCAACACTGTTATGTTTACATTCAGATAATGCATCAAATGTAGTTCTAAAGACATTTCAATGGGAAGAAACGTCTCTTTAAATGGAAATCTAAAGCTGAAATTGCAAAAATTCAAAACCTAAGATAGAGGCATTGACTGCATATAAGAACTGGACTGAGCGACCATCCTGTTCCAAACAGGAAGTACCTGCTGGCTCCAAGACACCTAAATCCCATATAATTCTATTGAGAAATAAACAGCAATTTCTCACCCCTTAAATTTGTCAGAATAACTATTCTTGCTCTGATACCTTTTTTTCTTGCTTATCCGTTTTTTTCATATTTTTGCTGTAGTGGAAGTTATTCAAGTTATAAGGCGCATCATCAATGAATGGTCTATGTACTAAATGTATGTCATTTATAAGGCGCACCAGACTATGAAGCACTTTTCGTGAGACAAAAGAGTCGGAAATCATCAGTCAGTTCAATTTTAACAACTGCTTTTACAATAATGCTAGAACATTATTGTAACTCGCCACACGTTAGCCAAGTTAGCTTATTTATAAACCAGTGATTGTTTGCAACATGTACAAAAAGCTGACTGAAACCACTAAAACGCACTTTACCAGGACTATAACAACTCCCAACCTTGTGAGTTACTCTTAAAAAAACAGTCTGGCACTGCTACATGTTAGCTGCTTTAGCGTAATTACAAAAACACCCAAAATTATATCAAACTCCTTACAAAACAGACTCTCTAAAGTGCTGTGACATCAGTAAACACTTACGTACTTACTGCCCTTTACCCCGTGAGACGCTTAGGGCAGCACTCGGTGCTGTTTCCGTAACCATGTTGGGTTTTATAGGACCGGGTGGTTAGCCCTGTGCCAAACCCCCAACCTGGAGGGCCAGTGGACTCCTCTTCATCTGGCCTCTACCCTTGGCATGGGAGACCCTACCAGGAGCATAAAGCTCCAGCCATCGTAGCCATCCAGGTCCTCGAGACACGCAAGCCCCCCAACCACGACAAGGTGGCAGTCCATGGGCACCCATCACAGATGGTCTCATAGAGATGGGATCAGTAAACACAACCAGAATGAATCAATTTGTGGCGCTCCAGATAGTTTTTAAAAAATTGTTTTTAAAGATCAGAAATGAGAGAAAAAAGGTGTGCTGTCGTATTTTGAAAAAAAAAAAAAAACAAAGAAGGCTTTTAACCCTTGTTCTGTCTTCTGGAGTCCAGATGACCCTACTTTTAATATAAACATACTTAGGGTAGCGCAAGAGTTATGTGTGGAAAATACAGTATAAAGTGTCCAATCAGACGTTTTATTAAAATATGTGGTATCTGCACATTGAACAATCAAAACGTTTGATTGAGAAATTTCACGTTGCCCTCTTCCAAGTGGTAAAGGTGTAGAGTTCCAACAAACTCACTCCTGATTGGCGAAAGTGAAATGTTGACTTAAACCGACTCGGACAAATCCCGCCATGGGGACGCGTTGACAGAATCTTCAAGATTTGGATTTGAATGGTGGGAGACAGGCAAGCAGAATGTCCGGCTTTTTATATACGCTCTACTAGATATGGAGACATTTCCACATCGTCCAGTAAGAGCTGCTGCCGTCCGGTGGTTCTGGCTTCCACTGACCTGCGTACCCCTGCCCGATTTCATAATGGTGTCATCCCCACCTGTCCTTTGACTGCCATCACGTGACCTTGATATGTACCCAGTTAGCCACTGACCAATGTTAACTTTTAGAGAAAATGCTGTAAATTGTTATTTTTTTTTCTCAAAAGTTCTGCAACTGCCATGAAAACTTTAGGTCACAGAGCAGCAGCATTTTGGGATATGTGACCGTAGTCATATATGGTTAATAGATAAAGGTAGAAATTTGAAAAAGTACCAAGAAAACTTGACCAATTAAACAGTCCAAAAACCTTCAGGTAAAAGCAGTTTCTTTTTTTTCTTGTGAGTGGTAAACTTACCCATCTCTGTTTTCCACAGTCTTAAAAACAGACCCCCAACGTACCCCAGAAGAGGTTTACCTGTAGGTCAAAACTTCCTTTGCTTGTTACTTTTACCTTTTTCTCTGTTAATAACCCTCCAGCATCCTTGTGCTTGGAATTGGGTTTGCGTTGGATCTTCCGGGCGCCCCGCTGTTCTTCCTCTAGAGTCCTTTGTTCCGCTGAACTTTTTCAAAGTCCTTCCTATAGTTTCTCCACCTGCCTGTGAGCCTCCTACCCGTCCCTCTCACACAGCATTATCTGCACCCTGTTTCTTTTCTTAAATGCATCTTTATTTGGGGCGATAGTGAAACAGAGGCCAGGATTTTATTTATCGACTGCTGGAGGTGACTGAAAATTGTTCTGTCAAAACGGCGCAGAACTTTATCCGTCACCCGCACAGTTCAGTCCCGGTTCAGTGTGCTATTAGCTTCAAGTGAGTCTCTTAACTGCCTCGGAGTTTACTCTGCAGTCGTTTGTCGGGTCTGTTTCACAAACATTTGTATTAATTTGGTGGGTTTGATGTTGGAACATCCCTGTGCAACCACTTACAGAACAAAAGCTTCACTTACTAAAATGATCTGCAGAACATATGAACTGACAATTGAAGAAAAAATCAGAAATATAAAAGGAACATTTTTTGTTTTTATTCAATTTTCTTGTTGCTTGTGTGATACTAAAGGGGCAATACATGTTTTGTCTTTGCTTCCCTCATACTCAGCACTGAACTCTGAAAATGAAAGCAGCACTGCAATCTGTGGGCTCATTGACTGTGGGGCCTTTAGGGACTTTCAGATAAAAGTCCAGTCACGTAGTGGTTGTGCAGCTCTGGCTGACCCGGGCTGCTCCCCGGCCACATCATCACTGTCTCATTCCTACTCAAAAGCTCCTGTGTTGGAATGTTTCAGCACGGAACCTGGCCTCTCTGGAATACCATCCGGGGGATACGAAGCTCTGGCAGGTTGTCAGTCAGGTACGAAAGCCCAAAGTGGTCTAAATCTGGCTTTGTTGGTGTCTCTGATCATCTTAAGAGGACTGGAAGTGTGAGAGGATTTTAATTCCCCTCCATCATTCTTACATCCTGGTCTTTTGGGGTCTCTTTATGGGTTTCCCAAGACCATAAGAAGACTTTCTGAGCCAATTTCAATTCACATAAAAATGTCTGTAGTCTTCCCTTTTCTCTCTGAGCATCTGTCCCACTGTTCTTCATGTCACTGACTCTAGTTGCTGTTACATTATGAATTATAGATAAGTCCCCAGACTTCCTGTCATCTTCCACAATTTTTCTTTCCATCTTTTGCCTCTTTCAAGTGCTCTCCCACTTCTCTTTCCCCTCCAATCAGTCTCCTTCCTGCACTATCGCCAATATTATCTCCCTATTTTGGTCTCCCATACTCGCCGTGTTGTTTCCTTACCTAATTAGAAATCCCCCCGAGGTTTCAGCTGCAAAGTAGCGTTTTTGCTGAGAGCAGTTCAGCAATGGGTTTCTGGGCCAAACATAAAAATATTTATATGTGATCAGGTTTTATACTGGTTATTAATTCAGAATTTAAAGCATTGCGTGATTTATCTTATAACTTCTAGTTTCTTTTTTCACATAACAGAGAAAACAAGTCTCCTTTCATTTGGACTTTTAGGAGATCTACCCCTGATTTATCGGTCATCTAAAAGCCCAAGTTTTCTTATGAAGCTTAATATGCACATGCAGGTAGAAACTGTTACCTAGCAACAGCTGCTGTAAGTAAGTTAAGATAGATGGCTGCTGTAAAGACAAATGATGGAGTTTGTAATTTTAAGGAGGGCAAAAGAGAATCGCGCTCTAACTATTCACTAAAATGTTTTTCATTTAAAAGCGTGAAAACATTTCACCTCCAGGTTTTCGGTATTTGTAAAAACAATTTGTGACTTTAATTGGGCTACGGAGCATATTTCTTAAAAGTTGTTTCTGAATTTTTTTCAAAATAAAACTAAGCTGTTGTGTTTTCCTGAGCACTTAAACTCATCAAGACATGAAACAAAAGCTTAATTTTCATGACATTTCATTAATACTTAAAATTGAGATGAGATCAATGTGTTTTTAGTATACACAAAATATTGGAATGTATGTCTTTTTAACATATGTTTTTTGTTTTTTTCTATTTTAAAAAATACTTTCATTTATAGACTTTTCTGCAATCTTTAAATTGTTTAATGATTGGCTGTTATTTTTTTAGACCTTCTCCTGCATCTTTCGCATATTGTAAAACTATAACTGTTTTTTAAATTGGCGCTGAACAAGCCCGCCCCCACTTCCCATTCCAGTTCTAGACAGTCTCACTCCCAACTCGTCATATATGAATGTATGGTTTAGGCCCTGTCCCCATTACTTTTTAACGTTTTAGGTGTCCCCAACTTATTTTTGATGTGTTGCTTGTTCGTTTTTTGATGTGCTGAATGTCGGGTCCTCAACTCTCTAGATGTGGCATTGGACATGGTAATGGACGTGGAACCAGGGGGTCAGGGTTAGGGTTGTGGTACTGGTTTAGGGTGTTGGGTTGGAGCAGGGGTAGGGAACCCTGGTCCTCGAGAGCCTCCTTCCTGCATGTTTTCCAATATACCCTGTTCTGGCATGTTCTTATTGGCTGGACACACCTGAACCAGGTAATTGTTTGAGTCCCTACTCATGACTGGAAAACATGCAGGAAGGTGGCTCTCGAGGACCAGGGTTCCCTACTCCTGGGTTAGAGTATTGAGTTAGGGTACCGGGTTAGGGTTGCGGTATTGGTTTAGAGTATTAAGTTAGGGTACCTGGTTAGAGTTATGGTACTGGGTTTGGGTTGCGGTATCGGGTTAAGGATGTTGTACCGTGTTAGGTTTAGGGTACTGGGTTAGGGTTGTGTTATTGGGTTAGAGTATTGAGTTAGGGTACCAGGTTAGGGTAATGGTACTGGGTTAGGGTTGCTGTATTTGGTTAGGGTTAGTGTTGGGGTATCGGGTTAGGTTTAGGGTTCCGGGTTATGGTTGCGGTATTGATTTAGAGTATTGAGTTATGGTACCGGGTTAGGGTTGCGGTATCGGGTTAAGATTGTTGTACCTGGTTAGGTTTAGGGTACCGGGTTAGAGTTAGTGTTGCAATACCAGTTAGGGTACCGGTCCGTGTCCCGAGGGCTGGGGACCCCTGATTAGAGTATGCATTTTTCCCCTGTCTGTGTCCTAGTACCAAGCGGCCCTCTGACCGATACCAGTTGGCGCCCCAGAGGTTGGGGACCCCTAATTAGCACATGCATTTTTCCCTGTCTGTGGCTCAATACCAAGTTTCATCGGACTGGTACCGGTTAGCAAACTGGAGATTGGGGACCTCTGATTTCATGGATACAACCTGCATGTCAATAAATGCTGAGTTGAGGTCGACCAAAAAGTGACACGAAGGGGCCACGAACCATACGTCCATGGTGTGTGAGAATACATTGTCTAGTTGCTGAAAGCTGTCGGTTTACATTCCATCCCGGCAAGTTACAATACCTCACCTAACCTAACATTAACAAAAACGGAGATCAATATTGAAGTTATCCAGCCGTACAGTTTCAAACGAAGACGTACGTGGTCATCTATAAATGGACGCATCAGAATGGAGTGGAGCAGGGAGGTTATGACCCGCCCAATATATTTTTTATGTCACAAATACAATCTATCAAACAGAACATGTCTTTGAATACAGAAATACTCAGAAATGCAATTTTGAGCTTAATTTTAAAATGATGAAAAACACTATTTTCATCAAGTTTTTATTCAGTGCTTGCAAAAATACAATCTGTTATATTTTGTTATTTTTTTGCTGATCTTTTCTCCTCTGGGCTGTTTTCTCTCAAATCCTTCATAAGCTTTCTCTGGTTTTCTGCACCGTTTGTCATTTCTTTGGTTTACCAGAAAGGTCTTTCGCTTTAAACTCTTTGTAAATTCTTTCATCTACCACTGTGTTCCTTTTTAATTCTCCCCCTGTTTTCTTGGTCAGAATAGACACCGCCAACAGGGAACAACAACGATCTGTCGTCACACTTGGTGTTAAATTACCTTCTTACAGGACGTTTAAAAAGCTATTTTTTTTATTTTTATTGTTGCACTGACAGCCTTTTTGTTTGAATCTGTTTTGCTTGTCATCATCTAGGTACCACAGCTCCTTTTTATTTGTAAGTACCTTGTTTGAAGTGGTGCATTTTTATGAATTTTTTTAATTTGGTTTAACCGGTCAATACATTTCTACTAAATACATTTTAAAAAATGAAAAGAGATGCTTTGTCTTGTTAAGTAATCACGTCTTAAACTTTGATTAAAATATGATTTTTCTTCATTAACAAAAAAAAAGAGTACAAAATAAAGCTTTTACATTAACATTTTCCAAGAGTGGTGATTCAGTATTTTTGCCGGAGGTTGTACCAGCATGCCAAGGTAAATCGCACCGCTCACATACTGATGAGAACGCAGCACAATTTCTGATGTCTTTAATGAAAGCACCCAGCAACGGTTCCCCTGACGGCAATCCTCATTACTCTCAGTGTTTAATCAGATGAGTGACAGGTGACAGAGGTTAAGCACAGCAAATTTGATTGACACAAAGGGAGAGGGGGAGAAAAAAAAGCACATCTTCCCATGGGAATCAGTGTGTGCTATGAATACAGAGTGATGCAATTAAAGAATTCCCAACAAAAGATTTCAGTGGAGCAGTCGTTCCACTTATACTGTAGATTTCAGACGGCTCATTTTCAAGCCTCTGATGTTTTTTTGTAGCTTGTACAGTACTGAAACCACACCTGGAGACAGAAGCTTTGAAATGGGATCCGATGTCTCTCCGTGTGCTGGACATGTAAAAATCATGCAAAGCGAATGTATCAGACCGTGAATTATGTATCCCATTCCAGCTTAACCGTCACATGGCAGAAACGCATGCCGTAGCACTGTATCAAATAGCTCCGCTTGTAAAACTTTGGAAGCCTGTCAGTTCTCATCTGTTAGCTTAGCCTCAGGGGGGAAACAAGCAGCTCTGCCAAAGCTGCTGAACGTTGACATGGTGTAGGAAATCAAACGCTTTCTTCTGAGTAGTCTGTTGGCCAAAGTTGGCTCAAACATGGGGCTTTAGACTTGGGTTTTAAGATTAATATACAAAGGACTGGCAACACAAGAGTGTGGACTACACGGCTGTAAACCGAAGAGGCAACAGGTTCACAAGTCTTTGAATTGAGGCGGGTAGAGTATCCAAAAATAGTGCTCAAGATAGAGTAGGATTAGTTTGAAATTATAAAAAAAGTTAAATAACTCAATTAAGACTGAATGCTTACTTCAAAATGCTCCAACTGTTGAGGCATTTGTTCCAGTAATAGTTTCTGAAAGAGTTTTTTTAAGGGATAGCCATGGGGTCGGGCAACTCCAGGTTTCGAGGGCTGCAGTGTCTGCATGATTTTCAGATATCCAAGCCCTATTTAGATTTTTTATTTATTTACACTTATACATATTGCAAAAGAAGGAAAAAAAAACGGGTTTAAATATACAAAAAAACTAGGTGTATGAAGAGGCGAAAACCCCTCATGAGCTTATATTAGAGACTCTACCTAATAAAACTTTAAAAACAACATAATATGCAATTTATACTTTCACAATTATACACTTTACACATCTTTAAAAAAACAAGACAAAAACATTTACATTTCATAATACAAATTACTAATTCTAATACTATTCATAACTGATTACCTGGTTCAGGTGTTTCCAGACAATTAGAACATTTCAGAGCAGAGGATGTTGGAAAACATGCAGGAATGCGGCCCTGGAGTTGCCTATTCCAGTTATACGGACTTTTGACTGTGTATCCCTCCACCTCAAGGGTGATCCATGTCGCGCTTTGCCGCAGAAGACACACATTTCTTTATGTGGCTGTGCTCTGACGATCAGACATTTACATTTTATTGGAAGTATTGACTTTTTGTTTTAGCATGACTTTTTAAAGTTATAAAGCCGATGTTGTCATGTATTTTTGAGTACTGGAAGCTACTGGCTAGTGTAGGTGACCGGCAACTATTGATGACATCATCAAATGTTAGTAGCGCCCAAATTTGAAAACGCTATTTTTCTATAACTCTCTGTTTTATACTTTATACACTTTAATAATAATAAAAAAAACATGTACACAGTTAAAAAGAAAGCCCTGCAATATTTATTAGTGATAGTTTGGTAAAATTAATAATCATTACCTTTTTCTAAAAACTGTATGTGTTACTCTTGAGACCAACGCAGCAGACTAATGTGGTAAACCACAGAAACGGCGTGCACACGTGATCTAATTGGACAAAAAGGCAAACATAGAGAACTCATAAAAACATGGGCCTCACTTGTTTTATTTTTTTGGTCTCAATATTGCTCACTCTGCAGGGTGGTTGTAATGAGAGCATCCAGATTGTCTGTTTATTTACTGAACTGCAGCTCGCTTTCCTGTAACAAGCTCCCCTCAACCAAAAATGTTGAGGCGGAGAGCATTTTGTGTAAAAAATAAATAAAATATAAACAGGATACAAAGAAGAAAACATCCGAGCCACATTAGCAAGTCTCTGTCTTTTTGCTGCTTACACCGGGGTGGCTGTGGTGCAGCGGTAGGGCAGTCGACCCCTGATCGGAAGATTGCAGGTTTGATTCCCGCCCATGTGTCGAAGTGTCCTTGGGCAGGACACTGAACCAGACATTTTCTGTGGTGGAAGGTTGGCGTGAATGTGTAAGTGTGAATGGGTGAGTGGGTCTGTGACTGTAAAGCGCTTCTGGCCTTCAAGGAAGGTAGAGAAGCGCTATACAAGTATACATTATTTACCATTACTAAGGCTAATTGATTACCGTATAAAAATGTGATTTCTACAAAGCGTTGTTAACAAAATTATGACTAAATACACTCCTCTTACAATGTGAGACATCAGTATTTTTATGCATATTTATCAAAAATTGCAGAAATCAAGACTGAAATATATAAAAAAAAACGTTAAACGATTTTAAACAAAATTGCAAAAAGTGTAGATTAAATTGAGCAGAATTGAATCGATTGCAAGTCAATTTATTGTTTTATTTTGTCACATGTAACATGGAAATGCAGCAACATCTGTATTGGACTGTGTTAGATATCTGAGTCCGTTGGTTTAGTCCAGGGGTCTGCACATGTGGCTCTTTCATCTCTCCATGGTGGCTCTCTGGCTGAAGAAAAAAAATGGTAATTTTCAAAAAATGTAGAGTTCTATTTTAGC
>NC_050526.1:4004561-4005189 GCF_002922805.2 Oryzias melastigma
CTGGGGTTTTAGGCTAATTTAGAGTTTAGCTAATATTTAAGCAACAGGCTAGCGGTTTTCACAGATTAGTTTATGGAGGAATTTTATGCTAATTTGGCATTTAGCCAATATTTTAGCAAAAATGTTGATGTTTTCAGCTAATTTGTTATCTACTGAAGACTTTTGGGGGGATAATTTAGAATTTAGCTTCTATTTTAGCAACATGCTAACATTTTTGACTAATTTAGTTTACTGGGAAATTTTAGGCTATTTTGGAGTTGAGCTAGTAATTATGCAACGAGCTAGCTCGTTTAAGGCTAATTTGACCTCTACTTTTTATGCTAATTTGAAGTTTAGCTAATATTTTAGCAATATATGCTAACATTTTGGCTAACTTGTTTTCTACTTTCTACATTTCTTTTAGCAACATGCTAACATTTTTGGCTGAAATAATTTACTAAGGAATATTATGCTATTTTGGAGTTCAGCTTGTAACTAAGTAACGAGCAAAATGTTTTGCTTATTTAGCCTCTACTAAAGGTAAAAGGTAAAGATACGGTTCCTACAAGGTTCTGATCAGTAGAAAACAACCCCAAATGGCCCTTTTACTCTTGAAGGTCGCCGACCTCTGGTTTAGTCTATCCAATCC
>NC_050526.1:4005243-4018361 GCF_002922805.2 Oryzias melastigma
AAAAAAATAGTAAACTGGTTTACTTCAGGTAAAGCTGAAATGCTATTTTTCCTTAAATTTATATATATATATTATGTTTTTAGCATGTTCTTGGGCCATGTGTCTGATGATGGAGGACAAATTGATGAATTAAAAAAATGCAGTTTGAAAAAGAGATCACATGTCCTGGAAAACAATGCTTTTTTATCTTTCATTTTGGCTAAAAACAGCAAAATTATAATTAAAAGATCTCTGGGATTGCTTTTAAATTGGCTCAAAAGATGATTGTAGTGTGTCTTTAAGAACTTTTTTAAAAATTGTGATAATACAGGATGCTGCTTTTATATTTTGACCTCTAGATGTTGACCTCACCTACTTGTTCACATTCTTGTTAAACTAAAAAGTCTTGCAAAAAAATATCGAAACTGGTTGTATTTTACCATCCAAAGCTTTAGCTAAACTCAGAACAGTTTTAAAAGACACGTACTTGAAGCTGTGACACAGATAAAAGTCAGAATTTTTCAAAAAAATACAGATTTTTTTGCAGAACAATGTTCCTGTAAAGAATTTAAAGGGATTAACAAAGTAAGATTAGAGAAAAATGAAGTACCTTGACCATGAACCCATTGATAACTTCCATTGTTTAAATGTCAGAAATGCTTATTTGTCAAATTTATGTTGTTTATGATTCTCACAGAAAGAAGAAAAACAAAAGAGATTGGAAAATGTTCAGCTTTGTGGTTTATTGACATTTAGGATTGACCGAGGGCACGGCTGTTGTTCAAGAGTCACATTAATCCTCAAAAATACTACTTGCCTGATGCGCGATGAATCCTCAACTCTATGTAAAGATTTAACAATACCTTAAAATGACAGCAGAAAGGCCTCCTGTCAGCACTCACTGCAACTACTTCACCACTCAGAAGCATCGATGATCAATTTGTCATCTCGCAAAATCACTGCCTGGCAAAGTACAGAGAGCAGTTCATGAAAAGATGCCGCAATTTTCGCAGCGTGCGTTATTAAGGGACTTTTGTCTCTTAATACAAAAACTTGTACCAAGGAGCAAAATAATAAACAAACAAATACGATTGATTTCAATATCTGCGAATTGAACCTCTGAGTGGGACTTGCTTTCAAACGTGTCTGTGAAATTAGTTGAGAAAATAAAGCTCGACTTCTTTGCTGAAAAAGCTGAAGGATAGGTGTATCATGTTAGATTTATACCTTATCTGTATGAGATGGGGGTATTTTCATGCTGTTCAACCAAATTCACCGTAGACTACCTTTTGAATTATGCAGTGTCTCGATAGAAATACAGCCTCAGGCAGTTTTCACTTGCAGTATGTGTATCCTGGGAATTTGCATCTCATGCAGCTTTCAAGTGAATTGTGAGAAAATTACAAATTTAAGTACTCTAGTATTTTTGGTTTGGCGTTGTATGATGGCGTTCAGTTTTGTTTATGCATAGTTGAATCCTTAAATATTTAAACAGGGAGGCTGCTTGTTGTGATTTTTGCTTTTTTAAAGGCTAAAAGTTAAATTTAATGTACGTATAAAAAAATATTGCACTCACTATTGAAGTGTTACGTTTACTTTTTGCATCTTCCCATTTCCAGAAGCCAAAATGTAGCAAAAAAGAGTGGAAATTATTTTGACTTGCTTCTTTGCTGTAAACAAGTGAGGATGTGAGATGGGAACCTTCAGATGTCGACAAACGCTGAATCTCTTCATGAAAAGCTTTTACGGACGGTTATTGGACTGGTTGTTTATTAACCCTGAAATGAACTACACTATATGACACCAGGTCAAAGATGCAGCTCCCTGAGACTCCAAACGTCTTTCCTTCTTGTGTGTTCCACTTCATATGTCTATTTTCTTTTCATTATTTTTTTTTAACCCTCAGTTTTATTCTTGTGTTTACCTGAACCTAGTTGCTCTCTGCTTATAAATTATGTCTGTTTTTCTCTTTGTTGATCACCTCAACTGATACCGTTTCAGAAGATTTTCATGAGGGTGGACAGACGTGGTAGATAAAAATCTCTGGATGACTCAAGGGAACTAGATACAGCCTGTGGCTGTGTACTGCATTAAAAATCAGAACCGTTTGATATAAAAAAAAAAATTAACGGTGAGCATAAGTTTAGTTTAGTCATAGCAAATAGTACAAATACAAAGCATGGATATTAGCATAGATACATATGCACTGGATGGATCATTGATGTCTCCCAATGGATTCTGAAGAAAAAACTTTAAATCCTGAAATGATGAAGATTGCTTTAATCATCGCACCACAACTGTGTGGTCACCATTCTGCAAACCAAGAAAATAAATCAAAGTGCAACAAAAACCTTTTCTTGACACCAAGTTTCCTTTTCCTAAAAAAGTTGACGAATCTTTGCTCCTCTTTGTAACTTTGCACCACTGGTTTTTGAAGATACTGCAACACTCTGCACTTTTGTTGCACCAAATTTGAACATTGTTCATTAACAATTCTTCTTCTTGGTCTTTGCATAGGTTTTGGTCTTGGTATTTGTCTTGGTCTTAGCCTTTTCCATGATAATAGTATCCGTCTCCGTCTTGGCATTGGTCTTGGTCTTCATCTCAGTCTTTGTCTTGGCCTGCATCATGGTCTTCATCTTGGCCTTGGTCTTCGTCTTCATCTGGGTCTTTACCTCTGTCTTCATCTCAACCTGCATCTTGGTCTTCTTGGTCTGCATCTTGGCCTTTATCTTAGTCTTTATATTTGTCTCTGTTGTTGCCTTGGTCTTCGTTTTGGTCTTGGTGTTCACCTTGGTCTTCATCTTGGTCTTCACCTTGGTCTTTGTCATGGTCTTCATCTTGGTCTACGTCTTGGTCTTGGTCTTTGTCGTGGTCTTCGTCTTAGTCTTTTTATAGCAAATGTAATAAAAGCTGATAGTAAAAAATTACTTTACTTCTGATCTCTAAATTCCGAATTTACTAAGAAACTTTAATTTAAAAAAATAATTTTAGGATACAAGAACTTGATTTTAATTAGTTTCCACAGTTTTCTTTTATAGATGCTTTTATGTTCAAAGCAAACAAAATATTCTGCCTTTTAGGTATTTTTGCTTTACTTTATTTTGTTTTAGAAATGGTGGAAAAAACATAAGCTTTCTCTGTGGGGATAGCAGTAGCTTGTTCTTCAGGAAGAACAATCTGACATTCAGATTCACACCTTCCATTTTTGATTAGAATCTGAGAACAATCTTTTTATCAGTTCAGCTTTAGACAAGATTTGAACAGGTGAAAAATCAGCCTAATTCTTCACAAGTGGGACATTTTTTTGTGCGCTCAACATTTAGCCCATACAGTGTAGTTAAAGAAGAAACTGAATCTTGACTGGTCTAACTGATGATCTTTGTATGGACATTTTTCATTCAGTACAGAAAATGATGAATTGAAGATTCATAAGAGTCACAGATGACAGAAACACTGACAGATGAAGTCAAATTGAGAAACTTGAACAGCATATTGTTTATTAGCCAGCTGAATCTGAGGCAGCAGAAAAACTTCTTCATTCTCAGAAGAACATGCCTTCAGCAGTTCCTCTGTATTCAGGGGAGATTTCCACTGAGCAGCTCGATCCTGCAGCCTAATCACCAGATCTGAAACTCCAGCAGCTCAAGGCCGCAACAAGAGGGATAAAGCCCCCTCCTACTGTTGCTTCCTTTGGCCCCGACATGCCAGGACGCAATTAATTCATGCTGGCAGCTTCTGACCATTCCAGTTGTCCAGCTTTCCTTCTTTGAACGCTGATTATTTGCATCTATTTATTTGTAATAGCCATTCTTTGATTAAAACGTGACAGAAAAATGAAAACGTCTTTTGTCACAGTGAAGAAGTATAACTATTTGTGATTAAATTGGGGGAAGAAAAGAAAAAACTTTGCAGAAGTTGGTTTACAGGAACTTTCAGCGTAGAAATCTATTTCTGATGAAAGGACAGTGGTGATTGCAACTCTCTGAGGAGAATCAAGTATCTGTTTGTGGAAGAATGGGGGGTTGTTGAATTTAATCATAGGTAGCCAAACTGCCAGTGGACTGAAAGAGAGTGTACAAAAAAAAAAAAAAATGCTCCCAGCCTGCCTCTGGATGAGCTGAATAACCATGTCCCCCGCTATCCAAACCTCCGCTGGCCACTTCTGAAGAATACGCCAAACAACAGAGGAAGTCAAAGTCAGAAATGGAGACAGACAGAAATAGGGACCAAGAGAAATAGAGCGAGAATGATGAGGTGGGAGAAAAAGTGTGGGAAAGGAAGGGGTGAGTGGGGGCGACCTTAATCGAAAAAGCAGGGCAGACACTTTGTGTAAAGATTGGTGGGGAATTTGTATTAAAGCTTGTAGGAATGAGGAGAGATAGGATCGTAGTACAAACCGTGACTAAATATAAACTGCCAGCTTTGTTTGAATGTCACTGATTAGAAACAGATAAGAACAAGCGTGGGGAAACGGAGAAAAGACTCGTTTGACTTTCTAGTTTTAAAACCACAGCCGAGGCATTAGTGTGCCAAGTGAACTGAGCAGAGTTGCGCGTAGATTTGCGATAAAACTAATCCCTAAAGGGAGTGTTCTTGTGATCTAATGTAGAGCAGACAAAGTTCTGTTTTTCATAATGAATCTTTGTTAAAGGGGAAATGAAAAATCATTGGCTTGCCCATTACCAGCAGGTCACTTTAGTCAAGAAAAAAAGACCTGTTTCATGTATTGAAGCAAAGCCAGCAATCTATTTACAGGAATCTACTATGGAAGTTTTTTTTTAACCCATAATTCAAAGTAATATTCAAATCTCAATTGACATATCAATTTGCAATTTGGACTTGCTATATGAAAATGCAATTTGCTATTACCAATTTAATGCAATTTTCAATTCAATATCAGAAAATGACATTTCAATACATTTTTTTGTTTTCAATTCATTTTAAAATAACTTAAAGTGTTATAAACAGATTTGTCTGTTTAAAGTGAACCAGAGTTTGTTACCCCTGACTATTTGGAACAAATTTTCAGTCTGAAAACATGCAAGTGAACCCTGGTCCAGAACCAGGAACCGCTCTCTGACCCATATTTTGTGGTAGTCTCGATTCGTTTCCAATCGGACTCAACTTCGGTTTATTTTGAGATGACTCAGTCTGAATACAATTCACTCTCGGACTGCAATAACTGGACCAAAATGGGCACTGTGGTTAATGGTCAATTGATGTAATCATAATGGGAAAGAAGCAACTGGTGAGCCGCATACAAATATAAAGTATCAAAGAGGAAATAATTGGTCCAGCTGTTTATTTGTTAGAACATTTATTTGAACATACTTCATACATGCCTTTCTGTGGCTCGTTCAATCCTAAAAGCTACCTTGTAACTTGACACACCATGTCGTTCAACTCATTGAATTTAGGTTGGGTGAATGCAGGCATATAAAAACAACTTTTAACGTGACACACATTGCTTCTCACAATGTTTTCCCAACAATATATATGTCATAAACATTTATCAGCGTATCTTCTTAGCCAACGTCTCCTCGGTGCTGTAGTTGCTAACATCCTCAGAGTTAAAGCACACACAGCTCGTCTTCTTGCCAGTAACCCTCTTGCAGAAGACCTTCGCCGTACCGAAGTAACAAGCAAAAACTGTTGCTCCTGACGTACAAAACTGTTAATCAAAATATAAAGTAATAATAAGTTAATTATCTCGACAAGGATTTTAAAGTGCTGCACCTACAACTTCCTCTTGTTGTTTTGACCTGTCTCGTAGTTTCTGGCCAATGACTGAAAAGATCTTTGATCACATGGTTTTGTTTACAAGATTTAGCCCGAAACAGAAATCTCTTATGGCCCCCAGTCTAAAAACATACCAAACGCAGTCTTAAGGATTCAATCTGGAGCATATTAAATGGACTCCAATGGACTCTCCCAGTCTGAATACCCTTAAAAAGCGATAGCATTTTAAATCCAATGGTGTTGAAATTTAAGTAAAAAGGCAAAACGGTGCCCCCTGGTGTAATGCATTTCCACTTACCCATGCTTTTCTCACGCAAATTCAAACTGAACTGCAATCTGTCAGACTCTGGATCAGGGTGGGACCCTCTACCTGCCTATATTAGCTAAATCCCACCTCCACTTCTTTTCTCAAAATCATTTTTTTATATTGCAAGCCAGAATTGCATATTGAAATGTCAATTGCAAAATGCAGTTTCAAAATGCAAATTGAATTTTCAATTGAGAATTGAAAATTCTCTGCACGGTGGCGCAGTGGTTAGCGCTTTTGCCTCACAGCGAGAAGGCCCCGGTTCGAATCCCGGCTGGGACCTTTCTGTGTGGAGTTTGCATGTTCTCCCCGTGCATGCGTGGGTTTTCACCGGGGACTCCGGCTTCCTCCCACCGTCCAAAAACATGCTTCATAGGTTCATTGGTGACTCTAAATTACCCCTAGGTGTGAATGTGAGAGTGGATGTGTGTGTGATTGAGGCCCTGTGACAGACTGGCGACCTGTCCAGGGTGTACCCCGCCTTCGCCCATCAGCAGCCGGGATAGGCTCCGGCACCCCCGCGACCCCGAAAGGGAAGAAGCGGTCTGGAAGATGTATGGATGGATGAGAATTGCATATTACTTTGAATCATGGGTAAAAAATTCCATAGTATATACTTGCAAAATCTCTTAAACTTTTATCAAAAAAGTGTTCTTCCCTGTTTTTGGTTTCCAGAATATTTTACTAATCTTTTAGAGCTAAGCTGATTATTTAAATTGGTACAAGAAAAAAAAAAAAGAGTCTGAGAGGGGATTAAATCAAGACAAACATCTGAGAAACTTTCCACCATCTCTCCTGTCTCCTCTTGTTTACCTTGTCGGTTGCACCGCGGGAATAAGATGGATCGATCACTATTTCCAGTTTATTTAAACTTTTCTGCTTACTTTCCATTTCCTGGGCGCTCTCTGAAACTCTGTTTACCTTTCTCACACATTTCCACCCCATCATGGTGAGGTGTGCTGAGTGACAGGTGTATGCCAGACACCAGCGCTTACGCTGGAGCCCTGTCAGTGTTTTTAGCTAGCACTTCAAAAGTGGCCCACTCAAATGTCAGGAGGTGTATTGCTTTTAAATCTATAAGGACTTTTGGAGTTTAGTTCAGGACTTTAAACACTGGACTTATACTTGTGTAAATGCAGTTCTGTTTGCACTTGAAAAAATTGGTACCGCAAATAGTGTTAGCATCCCCGTCTACATGTATCTGCTAGTTATTGTTTACCTTGTCAAAACTTTGTTGTGACACATCCTGAACCTAATTTTAATTGTAGCAGTTTAAGTGTATACACTAGTCCACAAAAACCCATGAGTGTGATGCTAAAGATGTTAAAAAAAAAACTTCTGTTTTTCCTGTTTACATTGCCACAGTTTTAACTTACATTGCTCCAGATTTGGAGTCTGCTTTTCATTGTTGATATTCCTTCCTGCTGGTGTGATCAAACCTGGTTTTAATTTGTGTTAAGCACAGATGTTGATTTGCTCATTCAGTCAAAATGAGTCCATGGTTTCATGGATCATGTTTTCTTGCTTTATGCTGTTAGTCAATCAGTTTTGAATCAGCATACATTTTTTCTGACGAGGTCCATCAATTTAAAACCACGATAAAACAGTAATAAGTTACTGTGTTTTCCATACAATAAGGCTGACTTAAAAGCCTTATGTAAAAAAATAAAATGCGTTATTGTACCTTATAATCCAGGACACAGATTATTTAGATTAATTCTGGTTGTGCTTTTTAATGTTAACGCAATTTTGAGAGGTATACGACGCTATGTCAAAATGTCAGTCTTTTCTTTTATGATTTGCAAACAAGTTTTGGGAGTCATTGTAAATATGCTAACGCGGCTTACGTGAAGCTGTGTCGCACTATGCTCTTTAAGGTATCTCTAACAAAGCTAGGATTTAAGGTATGGTAATGTTTGTTTGTATCAGTCTGATTTATCACATGCTGTGAACAAGATTTGGCTGTACTGTAAATATGATAGCATGTAGCGATGTTGGACTGTGCTTTATTTATTTTTTTTTACATACAATTAACAATGTTAGAAGTTAGCATTGTCACAATAATGTTTGTTTTAGCAGTAAATGTCTGTTTTATAACCTGTTATAAGCAATTTTAGGTGAATATGCTAATGTCGCTAATATGTAGCTATGTGTTTTTATGTATCATTAACAAGGCTAGGAGTTAGGGTAGTCATACTGATTTATTACATGTTGCAAACAAGGTTGGGTGTTATGGTAAATACGCTAACGTGTAGCGATGTCAGACAGTGTGTTTTTTTATGCTATTAACAAGGTTGAGAGTTAGCATAGTCAGAGTAACATTTATTTAGCGGTATGAGCCTTTTTCTTACGTGCTGCAAATACAATTTGATGTATTTGTATATAAGCTGTTTTTTTTAACAAGGTTGGGAGTTAGCATTTTCACAGTAATGTTTGTTTGTGGTGTAAGTCATGTTAACAACAAGTTTGTGTGACATTGTAATTACAGTAATGTGGCTAACATATAGCGGTGTCGGACCGTGCTTTTTTTCCAATTATTAACAAGTTTTGGAGTTAGTGTAGTCACAGTAATGTTTGTTTTAGTGATATGTATCTGTTTTATTTTTGTAGCGTGTTACAAACAATGTTTGGTGTTATTGTAAATATGCTAACGTGTAGCATGTTTTAGATGTTATTAACAAGGCTGAGAGCGTAATCACAGTAATGTTTGTTTTAGTGATATAAGTCTGTTTTCTAATTTTATTTTTATGGATTTCAAACAAGGCTGCCTGTTAGTATGTATACAAAACTTTGGCTAACATGTAGCTGTGTCATACTGTATTTTTATTTTATATTTTACATTATATTGACGCAGTTGGGAGCTAGAGTGAGTTAACAATTGTTTAGCGCCATGAGTGTTTTTTTATTTTATTTTTTTTTTAGATGTTACAAACAATAATCGGTGTTGTTGTGAATGTTCTAACATGCTTAACGTGTAGCTTGTTACAAACAAGTTCAAGAGTTATATGACCATAATGAATAAAGTCTGACTGATAGACTTCTTACGGCTTATAGTTTGTTTCCCCTTAAGCCATAAGTTAGACAGTCATTGACGATGCAACTTATTATCTGTGTGCCCTATAGTGCGGAAAATATAGTAGTCCTTCAAATGTATTTATTTACACACATGAAGGATTGTCTTAAGCACCATGCAGACACCTTTTAATCAGCTTTTGCAGTTCGGATGAATTGCCTTTGCATGCTCTTGTCGTTGCTCACGGTTCCTCGTTCTCCGCAGGTGCGCCATTAAAAGCAACACTTGAGCTGTCTGACCTTAGAGTGGAGAGACTTCCTTCTGTTTTTAAGCTTCACTTGTACAACTGAGAGTAGAATCCAACGCTTTAATCAAACATAGCGGCTTGTGGAAGTAGTGACAGAACGATCAGATCTGCCCTTTGCTTGCATATCTAATTATGTGGATGAGCTAAGTGTGGTGAAGCATTTTAACGTGTGAGTTTACCTGAACCAATAGAACAGATTCTATCAGAACAACATGAAAGCTACTTTAACATTCATTAACTTCTCTTGAAGCCATCCAGCCTTCCATCGTCTCCACATAAACTTTAAAAATACTTGACCTATTAATGAACTGCACAAACATGAAAACATGAGATTTTTTTTATTTCGGGAGCTGCAGTTGAATATTTGATAGTGTGAAAAGAGTGAGCTTCACATAGATGATGCTAACACGTTTAGTGTGCCACTTGCTAATTAAGCGTTGACATGAAAACTGTATTTACTTATGAAGCAAACAGCTGCTTTTAAATCAAGTCTAGATCTTTCCAAATGTCAAAGCCAAACAGCTGCGCTGAAGATCAGAGCTGCGACCTCTGAGACTAAACTGAACCTAAGGAACAGCATGTGATGACGATTATTTAAGATCTCCTGGATTGATTTTAGGTCAGTGAATCGGATTGTTCAAAATGACCCAAAACATAAAGTGATTAAAATCATCAACTACAAATATGATATATATTACATAGTGTTAAAATGATTTGTTACACCCCTACTTTATCCTGTAAAGCTTCTGTTGTTAAAAATCGAGGCAATAATAAATCACGAGAATGCTAAATATATTGATACTATTTATTTTCCCATTCCATCTATATTTTTTTCTATCTTAAAATCGTTCCCAGTGATTTTTTTTAATTGTGATTATAAAGTTTTTGCCAAAATCAAAAAGTCTTTGTTGTTTTTTAAGACATATTTTCAGTACAGGAACTATAATCCGTTAAAAACACAATTCTGGGTTGTGGGAGGGGCTGTTGGCACAGAGTTATCCAGCCCCTCCGTGTTGCTGAGAGCTCTGTTTGCGCACTCATGCGTGTGCTTATAGTCTCAAGCTAACATTAGCGGGGCAAAAATAATAATAAGCAATTTTGGATCAATCCAGTCGTACAGTTTTTAGCCAATTCTTCACTTGTGTTGAGCACTCACTATGTCTCACACACCTAAGCGTGAGCGGGTCAGGGTACGTGCCGGGGGAGGGGAGACACGCCTATTTCAGTAGCTATTTCAGCATTTTCTAGCATCCAGTTTTCTGATCCAACGTGATTTTAAATATTTTTAACACAGACAAGTACAATAATTGACAAACTAGTGACATGGGGGGGGGGGAGATCCATTTTTGATGCTTTTAAACCATCAAAAATGACTTCCTGATTTCGCAATGCAGAATGTCAGGTTTAAATTTAAGTTTGACATGCATTCCAGATTCCGCCACTAGACGGTCGAGTGGTTATGGCTGCGGACTCACATTCAGAAGGTCATGGGTTTGAATCCGGCTCAGGAATAGTCCACATTAAATATTTGTTTTTACTTTAAAATTTTCGAAGCGGTCCTGAAGGGCAGAGGATGCTCCCTCTGGCCACACCCTCACTTCCTTCCAGACTGGTTTGGCGACTTTCACCATTTGTCTGTATGCAGGTATTAGCATAATGCTGATGTGGTCTGATGGTCCGATGTGGGGGAGGGGGGTCACTTAGTAGGCTGATTTGTGAGGGGTGTAAACAAGATCCAGAATGTTGTTCCCTCTTGTTGGAAAAGGTACATGTTGATGGAATTTTGGAAGGACTGTTTTGAGATTGGGGTGATTAAAATCCCGGGCGAGAATGATGAAGCCATCTGGATGTGCCGTCTGTTGTTCCGCGACGGCATGGTACAGTTCATTCAGCGCCGCGATCCTATCGCTGTTGTTGGTGGTTGGAGGGATGTAAACTGCCACTAATAAAATCACAGTAAACTCCCTCGGCAGGTAGAAAGGACGGCACTTTAGGATCATGAACTCCGCCCGCGGTGAACAGTGTTTGTTTACCACCTTAGCGTCTCGGCACCACGCGTCATGGATGTAAACACAGACTCCGCCGCCGCGAGTTTTCCCTCCGTCTACGAGGGCTCTGTCCGCCCGATAACATGTAAGTTGCTCGAGTTGTATAGCAGAGTCGGGAATGTTGTTGTTTAGCCATGTTTCCGTGAAAATAAAAGCACAGCAGTTACTCACTGTCCGGTTCAATGACTGGAGCAATCGAATGTCATCCAGCTTATTGTCCAGGGACCTCACGTTAGCTAGAAGTATAGACGGAATGGCTGGGCGAGTTGGGTTAGCTGCCAGCCTGGCTCGGATGCCTCCGCGATGTCCCCTCTTCCTTCTTCGCGCGCACCGTTTTCGGTGCGTCTTTCCTGGGGTGGGCGCGGCTGGCGGGTCCTGTGCAGCAGTTGCTGGCTTGCGTAGTAATCCCAGCTCTTCCAGTATTTCTGATTTTGTGCCCAAAAAGTCGCATCTTTTGCTATTTCTAATATCCAACAATTCTCGTCGACTGTACTTATGGTCCAATGTAGGATGGTGGGGAATAAGTTCAGAAAAACACATCTTAAGTAACAAACTTACTTACAAACGACTGCTCGCGCCGCAGACACAGGTTTATCCTGTGTAGGAAGATACGTGATTCCCCCATTTTCACGGCGGTTCAGCTGCGTTTTCTGGCAAAAACTTGAACCCAACGAAACAGATTTGCAGTGCTGCAGATGTCAGATCGCAGAAGCCAGACCGCGGAGTCCAGACCGCAGAGGCCAGACCGCGGAGTCCAGACCGCGGAGTCCAGACCGCAGAGGCCAGACCACAGAGGCCAGACCTCAGAGTCCAGACCGCAGAGGTCAGACCGCAGAGGCCAGACCACAGAGGATCGTGATTGTCTGCAGTGGGATTTCTTCTCGCACTTTTAATGTTATATTAAGACTGTAGCGCTCACATTGCAGCCGTAATGCTGGCCATCGGAGCCCAAGGTTACTCTGTGCCAACAGTTTAGCCCACAACTCAGAGACAAATTTCTAATGATCTCCTACCAATCTGTTTAGAAACTATGTTCTTGGAATCAACCTAACAAAAAACAGCATAATAATAATCAAAAGACCTAAGGGAACAATTTTACAATAGATCAAAATATTTTTGAAGTGTGACTATGCATTTAACTCAACCTATTCAAATTAGGCTTAGTAAAATAGGTGAATTATATCAAAAGTCTGTCTGTAGACTCTTTTATCTACTGTTTATTCTTATGCTCTAAAAATGTACAGACTCAAACTAGAAAAGCTTTGAATCCTCTTCTAAACGCCCCTTTGTCTTTGGCTCATGATGTCAAGGTGACTGCTTATGCTGTCTATCTGCGCAAAAATAATATAATACTAGGACATGTTGAGGTGATATGAGTACCCATGATTATCTCTGAACGTCTAAAGCACATGTCTCAGGGTCATGGCCTGGAGGCCAGATCCGGCCATCCGGGTAATTCTATCATTTTATTTTATTGTTATTAATGGCCCGATGTTATCTTGCGCTTTTTTCTAACTTGTATAATTTTGACAAAATGTATTTTTATGGAGGGTAAAATATTGAAAGTTATTTAAGGTTTAAGTTGATTTATTCTGGAATAATAATGCTGCCATTTCGTTATTTTATTTTATTTTTATGGTTTTATAGTTTAAAAATTGGCCTTCTGGAAGCTCCTGTTCGGTTTGCAACCTAAGGTGTGTTTTGGATTTTGGACCCCTGTGC
>NC_050526.1:4018880-4029391 GCF_002922805.2 Oryzias melastigma
TTTAGGTTGTTTATTATGAAAAAAATCCTACAAGAACATGTTCAAAACACAAAACAGACCATTTTCATTGGAGTGGATCTCTAAGCTCTATGTAAAATCAAACGATTGACAAGTTATTTCCATGTCTTTTATCTAAAGTAGGCTGGAAGAGTGGATTAATTATTAACTTACAAATTAGTTTTCAAAAACATCCAAGTATGCTATGATACTGTGTATTCATTTTTTTCTGGCTGGAAAATGGTTCAGTGCTCTGTAGCATTTTTATTTTGTGTATGGCTCAACAAAGTCATTGTTATGTAAAAACAGAACAGAGAGATCGGATTGCCGTCATTTTATATAGACAAAGACAGGATTTTAATCCGAACTGTTTAACACTAGAATCCCTGAAACTTTCAGCTTCTGCTGCAATGCCCCCCTCCCCTTCTCAAAGTAGTGTTGTGGTGATCACCTTGGCTTAAACCATCAACAATGACTTCCTGATTTCGCAATGCAGAAGTTTTTCAAATTTAGTTTTAGAGTTCAATAAATGTTTATCCTGTTCGGTTTGCAACCTAATGTGTGTTTTGGATTTTGGACCCCTGTGCATTTGATCTAAAAGCTTTACCTTCTGTTATCTTTATTTCTTTCGGAAGCTTTATTAGACACAAAGGATGCAGCAGTGTGATAGTGAAAGGCTGTTTTGG
This sequence comes from Oryzias melastigma, assembly GCF_002922805.2. Taxonomy (NCBI): domain Eukaryota; kingdom Metazoa; phylum Chordata; class Actinopteri; order Beloniformes; family Adrianichthyidae; genus Oryzias; species Oryzias melastigma. The sequence goes on from NC_050526.1 coordinate 4,019,564, forward strand.
GGGAAATATGGCTCTGTGAAGTGTTTAGGATATGATGGAGCTTGGGCATTAGGAGATTTCCATGTTGGGTAAAAAATTAAAATTTAGAAGCACCGCTTCTTTGCAATAAGTCTTGATTTTGTTACATTGCTATGAAATATGAGGCAACAAGCAAGTGAGGCTCCAAAGGATGTTAGCTTCCTTTAGGGGGTTGCTGCATGTAAATATGGTCCATGAAGGTCGCAGCAACACCTGCATCCCACAGCAACTCTTATGTCTGCAAAATGTTCTTTGACCTCCATCATCCCGCTGGACCGGAGACAAGTTTGCAGCAAAAGCACTTTACATTGTTGGAGCACCTGAGCCACCACAGCGACAAATGATGCATTTCTCCCAGGCAGCTTCAAGAGCTGCGGCGTGCGGCGTGCTGAGTCTCTGGATATGATGAGTCCTGTCACAGACTGCCACAACATTTCTGATAGGAATACCCACAGACACATGAAAGCTTTGCTAAGCTCCCACTGATTTATTCAGTTCGGATCATGTCCCCCAGCACCTCTTTTTTTTGTTGTTTTAGAAGCTCCCACTTCTGACAAAGAGTCACGACGAAGTTAATATAGCGCTGTGTAGATTTATCATTGCCATGAACAGAGTTCTTGAGGCCAAGTTCTCTCCACTCCTGTCCTTTTCTTTGGTGTTTTTAAGCAAAAGGCTGCAGAGACTTGGCAAGGCGGCACATAAAGAAGGCGTGCGACAAAATGGGCATAATGACCGGCCTCGGGGGTGAGGGGAATCGAGACAAAGAACACGGAAGCTGTGAAGACAGCCACGCCGGCTTTAAGGCCACTGAGGTGACTTACAGATACTTAACAGATACGATGAAGGTTATTAGAAGGCATCTTTGCTGTGGTACAGAACACTTGACTGAAAACGGATAGAAACGAGAAATACCTTCTTACAAATAGTGAAAGTACAGTCACTCACTTTGCTACTTTTTCTTTTTATCTAAACACGGAGCCATGACCTTTAGAAGAGTTGTGCCATCAAGCTTTTTTTATAATTGTATTTTTCACTTTGGACACAGAAGTCCTTCAGATGCATTGTAATAGTTGAAGCATCCACAATATACATTCTTTCAAATCTTTCACACAATGACTTTGAATTTAGACTGAGAATGTTTCGCAGCGCTCAAGTATGTGCTTATACACTCAAACACCTCCACTCCTCTTATGTTTATGTAAGATTTTCTATTCTCAACCCAGACTGGAATTTATTCTGGGATATTTCATTTAGGAGTTTGATCATTTGCAACTGAATCATTCTTCATCAGCGCAATGTGTGAGCCGTTGAACAGATTCAACAACTACTAAATTATTACCTTCAACAAAAATGAGGAAAGTAAAGATTATATGACCATCTACAGGATGGTTGATTCTTCTGCGATCTTTGCTGCAGATATTCAGAAGTTCAAGGTTCATAGGGCTGTAAGAAACTTCTTTGAACATCAAAAGGAGAGCCATGATTGTTTGAGCCAAGTTAAACTTTATTGAGACCACCAAGAAGGGACGCACATACTGAAAAAGTAGTGCATAAAAAATCACAAATCTATGGGGTCAAATCAGGATCCACTTAAAGTGAACAAAAAAACAGATTTAAAATTAAAAAAACAGTTTAAACTCAAAAATACATATTTTGAAAATACATACATACATTGAAAACTTGAAGGAATAATTTAAAAGTAGCAAAAAATAAAATTGAACCTTTGAAAAATAATATTGAAAACTTGAAAAAAATATGGAAAATTTGAAGAAAAAAGACGTAAATTTTTAAAGTTAAATAATAAAGAAAAAAAAAACTAAAATCGTTGCCAATTTAAAATTTGTACTTTCAACTTTCCCTTTTTTTTGTTTTTCATTCTCTGATTTCCATTTTCAAGTTTTTGCTGCTGAGCTGATCCTAAAGCCCCGTCCCCATGTGAAACTAGGATCAGCTCAGCAGTGAAAATGCGAAAATCTGAATTAAAACTGAAAACAGGGAACTGAAAGAAATGAAAAATGGAAAAAAAGGAATGTTGAAAGTGCAAATATATTTTTTTATTTGGCAACAGTTTTAACAGTTTTAGGCTTCTTTTATTCAAGTTTCAAATGTACTTTACTTTTTTTCAAATTTTCTATATTTTTTTCAAGTTTTCGATACGTATTTTTGAGTTTAAAACTGCTTTCAATCTTTATATATATAATTTCAGTTTTACTTTAATGTGTTCCTGAATCCTTCAAGCGCTTTGATCTTTGGTTAAATTTGATGTTTTGTGAAACACGTAAGCTTAGTGTTAACAGATGAAAAAATTAAGAGAACTAAGTCAACAACACTGTTCTCTGAGTAAATCGAGGGAGGAGGTTCTGTTACGGTCTGGGACTGCAGTGCTACATTTGGGAGAAGCCGTCTTTGAAGCTGCACTGATTCAAACTATCAAAGCATTCTGGTGCAACATGTGCAACTGAGACCAAGCACTAATCTCCCTTTGTTATTGTGATTGTCAGTTTCAAGTTATTCCGGAGATCTTGATTAACTGATGAGTGGCAGGAGGCTCTGAAAGCATCAAATATGGCAATCATCTTGATTTTATCATAACATAATTAATTTTAATCACTAATTATTCCAATTACTGCCTATTTATGAATCATTCTACCTCAGTATATATGTTGGGTTTCTGCTGTCCTTGTTTCTTAATTTCCTCCCATCATGCTATGCTGCAGTTTGGTTATGTGGTAGTACAGTTTTTTTTGCTTTCTAGGGATTTGGTGTATCAATCTGGGTATCAATAGTATCGATACTAGCATGATGAGAGCGATACTTTTGTTGCAGTTTTTCTTTAATATGTACAGAAAAGACCTTCAATTTACTTGTGGAGTTCATGGAAGTGCAGCATCTATATGTCTAAATTGGTGCCAGATTAGGCAAAAAAACATCCCAATTTGAGTAAAACCCCTCCCAATTTGTGCCAGGAAAATGCCCAATCTGGCAACATTGGGTGTCTGCGTCTGTGTTCATTTATATATATATATATATATATAATTGTTTGCAGTGCTGTTACTTACCATTTAACACTAGTTACTGCTTTCTTTCTTCTTTCTATAATGGCATTATGCCATTTTTATCATATATGTTCTATTTGTGATGTTTGTTAAGCACAGATTGCTGTAATTAGCTAATAAACATTTTTGTTTGCCAAAAATCTCAGTTTTGAGTTTTATTATATAGTTTATTAACAAAAAATATGAATATTTCTGAAGTTATAATACAACATTTAAAGTATCAATATCAATAATCGATACTAGCCCTGTAATTACTTGTATTGGATCGATACCCAAATTCCCTGTATCATCCACCCCTATTGCTTTCTAGTAATTTTCTACCCTATTCCTTAAATCAGCAGTTTCCTTCAAGCACTTTCATGTATTTTAAGTTTGGTTATCTTCTTAAGATGAAGAGGCTTTTCACTTTTATTGACTTTATAGTCTTTTGTGTCTGACGATCACCTGTGTGTTGAACAGAAGTGAGGACTAGAAGTCAGCCAGTTGTCCTTCTGTTCACTAAACACAACACAGACAACAACTCCTTTTTTCCTAGGCAATGTGGTTTGGATCATTGACCTGTTGGCAGATCCAACCACATTTCATCCTCAATATTCTCACTGATGACTGCAAGATTTTGTCAATCTCACCACACACCTTTCCTCCTTTCCTCAATACATATCAGTCATCTTCTTCCCTTTGCAGAAAGGCATCCCCAACATATAATGTTTCCACTCACATGCTTCACAGTGGGTTTAGGGTTCTTGGGATATAGCCCTCTACCTAGAAACACAGTAAAGTTTTTTTTAAATACCAGAGTTTAATTTCGGTCTCATCTTGACTGGTTGACCTTCCTCAAATCTTCCTCATCAAGATGGTCTCTGGAAAACAAGACAGGCCTGGAGGTGTGATGTTGTAAGCAGAGAGGCCTTTGGGGCACTGCAAGATGGTGACATAGTTGATGTCTTTTTATGCTTGTTTACTTATTGTAGATGGAGTCATCCCAGTTTTGTCCAGGTGTACAATCTTGTACCCGGTGTCCCGAGAAAGCTCTTTGGTCTTGCCCATGAGTATGACTGGTTAAAGTTGTGAACAGGTGTCTTTGTAAACAGACCTCCATGAGCACTAGTAACATCAAGTAACTGCTATCCATCCATCCATCCATCCATGGCTGCTGGAGCCTATCCCAACCACACTCGTGTGAAGGCAATGGACAGTTTGACGGTCAATCGTTGGCCTTATAGAATTAGTGACTGACTGTCAAATAATTTGACTGAGGTAGGAGCATCGACTTCTGATCGGAAGATTGTAGGTTCAGTTCCCCCCATGTGTCGAAGTGTCCTTGGGCAAGACACTGAATCCGACTTTGTTTCTGGTGGCTACAGTTTGGCGCCAGTGTTCAGCAGCGTAGTGTGAATGGGACTGTAAATCGTTTGGGTCTTCTAGGAAGACGGTAAAGTGCTATACAAGTATACACCATTTACCATTTTACCAGTTATCACACATTTTGCAAACTTTTAGTTTTAAGGACAGAGGAAGAACATCCTCACTCAAATAGATGTTTTCATGTAATCAAAAATATAAAATATACTTCAATAAACCTTGCATGTATTTCTCTTTTTGTGGAAGTAGGGCATTTTTCAGCACACAAATACCTCGTTTTAAGGACACTAAATCAATGATTCAATTATAAACTTAAAATGATACATGTGACAAATAAAGAAAAGCAAAAACAACTATTAGTTTTCCACAAATCTGAGTTCTAATTATTTCTAAAGGTCGACTCCTTGAATTAAAGGGCTTATTACACTTCACCTTGGGCTGCTTCACATCACAACAAATGCCTTCATTGCAGTGGGCACACAGCGGCAGACACAGGAAGTTGCACAGAGAGAGCTCACACATTCATGCATGAATAACTGAGAAAAAATAAACATACATCAGATCAGTTATTCACATGAAGATATGCATTCAGACAGACAACACACGTGAGTCCACAGTGTGTTTTTCTAAGCCTCTTGATGCAAGTACAATCTGTCCCCTGTGTGTGACCACACACAGACGCGCACACACCTGCGTGTGCAAGCAAACACATCTTGAAATGCAGATTGGCTCCGACAGTAAAGCTCTGGTTTTAAAGTATCAACTTTAAAGGCGGAAGGCAAAAGGGTGAAGTGATGTGGAGGAGCAGGGTCCTGTCAACTTCTCCCAGGGGTCAAGCCATCAGTTTAAACTCCACTCGCCTACATGTTTAAATTAGAAATAACATTTTTTTTTTCAGTTTTCTAAAGAGTTATCTATAAATAAATCTCCACAAACTCCTGTGCATCAAACATGATAGGAATACATGTCAGGAGCAGCAGAATCCCACTGGTGTCAAGAGATGTGCATTAATGCTCATTACCACAAATATGATCCATTCCTGCTGTAAGAAGTCAACTATAATCTTTCAGATGACAATGCTTAGTGGAACATCACCAGCATCGTCAATAAACCTTGGAGAATTAGCTAAAAGAGTCTTTGGTGAACTGGAAGGAGAAAAGAATCAGGATTTTGGAGGAAGTTCAGTCCATGAAGATCTACACTTCCTCCTCCGAGCGGACATCCGGATCAGAACCATACGGCTGGACATCACCGATATTACTTCATGTCTTTATATAGCAGCAGTGAAGATTTATGCTAGCAAGACACAGAGCTATCATAGTCAGACAGAGGGGATCGGGGGCGGGGCTGGTCAGCTCAGCTCCAAAAGCCACGCCCCCTCAGAGGAGATTTTGGAAACAGGCTTCAGATCAACAGGAAAAATGTATTTTTAAGACATTTAGGTTGTGGGATTTTGGTTCAAAACTTCATAATCATAATGAAAACACTACTGGTAATGTTTTTTAAAAGTAAAAAATGTGTCATAGGGGCACTTTAAGGACTCAAAAAACTATTGCTATTGAACCACATGTTCTTACGGGGAAATGAAAGGACTGATCTTGTCCTTCCATTGAGGTGAGAGGAGCTCACTGTATGCCAGAGGTTGTAAAAGAAAACCTTTAAGGTTTTTGCCCTGTATGCTCAGTACTGGTGAAAATACCAACTCCCAGTTAGATAAGGAATGATTGACTGTCAGTTGTGGTAAGTATGGAGGAAAGTTTGACATTTTCACTCATCATACACCATTAAAGGGCTTGTTTGCTGATAATAAAGCAGCATAACTCGGAACAAGTTGAAGAGCTGTACTACTGAGAGTTAATGAGTACAAAATCATTTATGGAGAAGGTTGGAAGGCAGGCCCCGGGGTGTTGGAGGGCACTCTGTGTTAGATTGCTGTACATTGTATGTAGCCGGTTAATGAAGATGGAGGTGATTTCCGTTTCCAAGCATCTGTTTTTTGATTCCCTGGTTGATCTGTGCTTTTGCTTGTAACCCTTCTGCTCTCCTTAGTTTGTTTACATTGAAAGTTGGGTCATCTGGACCCCCCAAGACAGTGTGCTGAACTTTTTTTTATCTTTGATTTTTAAGTTTCACTAATGTCCATGACAGACATAAAATCCTGTCCACCTTTGTCATGGAAGAAATCACATATCAATATGTGGTTGGAGTCAACTGGACCCCAAAGAGAGCGGAAGGGTTAAACAGAGACTGCTGAGCGTGGATGTCAGAACTGACATTAGAAAAAACAGGCTGCCTGTTATTTAAATTAGTAAAAAAAAATCTACATTTCAGTGGCTCAGCCTATGCTTCTAATACTAATAAAATACAAAAAATCCAGAAACGTATCAGATTTATATTTAAAAAAAATAATTATTTGTTTTTGGCCTTGTTATATTTGACAAAAGCAGTGAAGATCCAACAGCTTTCACAGTTCCTGTTTGATCCACATCTGGGCTTTTATTTTGAAAGTCCTTCCTGCCTCTGCTCTGCAGTTGTGCCTCATGTGTCACTTAATTAATAAATATTCAAATAACTTGCAGGCAGTCAGAGAAAGTTAGTCATTTATGGCTTTATAAAAGTGTTGTATAAATAGAGTTTCATCAAAAATATTCCAGAAAGATTTTAATTCGGAGTAATAAAAAAGTCTGAGTGAATATTTTATTCTATTTAAAGATTTACTTACTTGAGCTACTACTGTGTCCTTTTTCCAATAATTGCGTAAGTTGCAACAGTTTTGATGATTTTACAAGTAAAAATTTTACCTTTTTGTCATCGAAACCCTTTGTTATGTGAAAACTGTTTCAGTTTGGCAATTTGATCTTTTTTTCATTTTGTAATTATTCACCAGTTTGATAGTGATATCCAGCCTTTATGCTCACAACACTTTGGACAATTATTATTATTTTGTTTAATATTTAAGATTGTTGTGCTTTAAATAAGTGCAAACCTATGAGTTTCCAATGCACAGATGCACAAAACTTGATCCAAATTCTAGAATTGTCAAAAAAAAAATACAATTACACTTTTACACTTTACAATGCTTATTTACAATACTTGATTTACTTTTATGATTTTGTTAAAAACTACAAGGGCACATTTGGATGAAACTTTTTTTTTTTAATAAATGAGAATTTTTATTTCAGAATTGAGTTTCTATTAGGAAAATTTATCACAAATCCAACGTATGCTATTTCATAGTCAATGGAAACACAGGTAATGTGAATAAAAAAAGTTGCACTTTATTAGCCACATAGCTAAATGGGTTAAATAGTACCCAGAATGAAATGTACTCATTACTCATTACCTGGTTCAGGTGTGTCCAGCCAATTAGAAGATGCCAGAGCAGGAATGTTGGAAAACATGCAGGAGTGGCTCTCGAGGCCTGGAGTTGCCTTTCCTTGACTTAAGCTTTTGATAATATGCTGGCTGTTCATGCAAAAAGATGCTAAGAGATCAATTTAATACATGCAATCTGATTGATACAATTATGAAGTAGGATCACAGTAACTGGAATGCATCTATCTTGTCTTACACTCAAAGGTCAGGTGGTACAACTTCAAACCAAAACCAAAAACAATGTAAATACATGGGAATTTCAGAGGCAGTGAGGATTGTGGTGTGTACTGTACATCCTTGTAAACTTGTAAATTTATATGATTTAAAGTAATAAATTTAGAGGTTTAGTTGTAAATTTACAAGATTTAAAGTTGTGAATGTATTAGATTTAAAGTCATTAATTTAAGAGATTTAAAGTCTTAAATTTCCGAGATTAAAAGTTGTAAATTTACAAAAAAAATACTCATACATTTTTAATATTAAAAGTCTTAAATTTATGAGACCTGAGAATGATAATTTTGGGGTTATCTGCTTTCCTTGTATGGAAAAAAGTTAGAAAAATATGACCTAATTCTAAAATATATACATATTATGCAACAATATTATATATTGTCTTTTTTTTTACTGCTGCTGAAAGGTTCCAACAGGTCCTCCCTGATCTTCAATTTTTTTTTTTTTGGACACATTTTTTTAAATACAGAACTGATAGCACTGATGGACAGACAGAACCCTTCCCAGCTGCCACACTGTGCTGTGTCCAGTTCTTAAGCTGCAGCCAGTCAGTGACTCTGATGGGACATGCTTAGTCGTACCTAAGAAAAAACAAAAAAACACAAACATCGCTTACACTTTTTCTCTTTCATATTTGTCAAAGCAGAGTGGTTACCCACAAACACAAAGAAACTTGTTTCTTAGTGCTACAAATAATTACAAGTCAAAAAGAAAACTACTATTTTTTTAAATAAAACCAGATTTTCCAAGTATCTTTAATCCAACCCGTCAATCTTTTTGTTCTTTGTCTCCCTTCTTGGAAACCTCTGGGTTCTCCCTATTCTTTTTGCTGCTTTTGCATGGGATCAGCAGCAGCCATATTCTCCTTTAATATCCAATTAAGTTAGATTTTCCTTCAATGCTTTTCCATTTAGTCACTGCTAAAAATAAAAACAAACACGTGCAATTTTAGTGAGCAGTTAAGGATGCAGGAACTTATTTTGGAATTTGTTTTTTTGGAAAACTATAACAATTATTTTGACAAATGGAACATGCAACTTAAAAAAAAGTATTGCTAGATAAGGAGGTCAATGCTTTTGGTAATTATTGTCAGTTTTAGGAGTTGCTGTGCGCTGGTTGTGGGCTCTGAAGGCTCATTAGATCCACAGAGTCTCCTGCGTTCTCTCTGTTCCTGTTTTCAGGACCGGCCCTCCTCTTGACCTGTTTGGGTCAGCCTTCATTTTTAAGTGTGATACAGAGTACTGCTGCTGGAATCTAAAAGTGGTAACTCCTCATTTTATTGATTTTAGGCGTTTTAGGATATTTTTTTTAAGGAAAAGTTGATCATAGATGTATCCAAAATACATACATATGTGGACACAGTGGTTAATTTTCTTTGATTTTTATGTATATTAAGTGTCATTGAACAAGCCTACCAAAGATAAAGCTTTTTTTTAAATAAAAAACCTTCAAATGCACTGTTCCACATTATTACAGAGTTCACAACATTTAATGGATTCTGAAGAATTGAAAATGTGTAGAATTTGCTGCATTAGGAGGTCATATTTATTAAAATTTAAAAGGTATTCAAATCAAAAACATCTTCATAGTTCAAGTTACATTTGAACTTACTTTGTAGCATCTTCACAATTCTTGCACCCATTGAACTTTTTGTAGAGTTTCTGCTTGAATTTCTTTCCTAGATGTCAGAATAGGCTCCCAGAGCTGCTGTTTGACTTTTAACCACTTCCACCCTCAGAGATATTTTGCTTGAGGATGCTCAAAATGTTCTCAATAGAGTTGAGGT
>NC_050526.1:4029707-4030122 GCF_002922805.2 Oryzias melastigma
TTCTGCTTGAATTTCTTTGCAGGATGTCAGAATAGACTCCCAGAGCTGCTGTTTGACTTTTGACCACTTCCACCCTCAGAGATATTTTGCTTGAGGATTCTCAAAATGTTCTCAATAGAGTTGAGGTCAGAGAGGGATGGAGGTCGCACCATCAGTTTATCTCCTTTTATGCTCATAGCAGCAAATAATGCAGACTGTGTTTAACTCTTAACACATACTCTTTGACATTCTTGACCGTTCATGTGATCACTGTGAATCAGATGACTCTGCAACGGAGAAAAGCAGCTTTTCATACGTGATTTGTACCAATATGCAACACAAATAAAGCATTGGAGGTTGCAAAGCGAGTATGAAAAGCTGCTTCACTCCGCTGCAGAAGCGGCTGATAATCCTTTCACTTCTGTGCAGAATCAGA
>NC_050526.1:4030140-4032263 GCF_002922805.2 Oryzias melastigma
AAAAAAAAAAAAAAAAAAAAAATGCATGAAAAAGACATATAAAAGATGTAGCAAGCACTGAAATATGTGAAACATTAAGATATAAGGTAGTAATGTCTGCATTTCGGGCTGAAACAGCTCTAGGTAAAAGCCGTCTCTTCGCCTGTTTGTTTTTGTTCTTATTGACCTGCATCGCCTCCCAGAGGGCAACAGGTCCAAGAGGTGGCGTTCAGGGTGGAATCTGTCTGTGGTATCACTGGCAGTGCTGGATATCAGCGCAACACTACTTTTCTGCACTCCAGAATTTGCTGGAATTACGTTTCTTTCATCATCAACTGAAGACTTACTGAAAAATGCAAACACTGGAGTTAAAGCTACAATGTTAAAAGATTAAAGCAAATATGTTTTTCCAGAATGCAGTTAACAGTTCAGTCTCATATTTTACAAGAGCTATAATCAATAGTTTTACTTTGAAAATGTGAGACTTTCTTTGACACTTTTTTTTAAAGTTTGCTTACTTCCTGTGACAGTAGGGCTGCACATTTAGATTTTTTATTCAGGCTGTAGACTTAAAATTTAGCATTATCCTGCATTTTAAAGCAATGAATTCATTGTCCCTGAGTTGTATTTTTAGGACACTGTACAACATTTATTGTGTGAATCCTTCAAAACATTCACACCATGGTGATTCTGCACCTTTCTGAGCGTTTTTTTTTTTTTTTTTTTTTGGCACGTAAAAACTCAATCCCACTTTCAGTTATTTCAGTAATCTTGATATATCAAAATGTTCAACTCGTTCAGTGTATTACTGCTTGTGCTTTTGGTATTCATAAACTTTGTAGTGTTTGAAATATTGAGCAAAATATGCACCACAGAAAATGAATGAGAAAGCCTTAAAATCTAGCATTTTTAAGTAGATTAGCAACAAGTCTATATATCTATTTATGGGCTATGTTATCATATTTTATTGTAATTTTCAATAAAAATGACAATGAGCTGTTATATTACCACTATGCAAGTTCATTTGGGTAAATTGGCATTTACTGAGGTTTTTTTATGCTAATTTTGGAGTCTAGCTGATATTTTAGCAACATGCTAACGTTTTTGCCTAATTAGTTATCTACTGGGGTTTTTTTTTGGTTAATTTACAGTTTAGCTTCTATTTTAGCAACAGGCTAACGTTTTTGACTAATTTAGTTTACTGAGGAATCTTAGAATATATTGTAGTTTAGCTAGTATTTAAGCTACGTGCTAGCTTTTTTGGCTAATTTGGAATCTAGTGAGGTTTTTTTGGGGCTTTTTGGAGTTTAGCTCAATTTCCAGTCTTTTAGCAAATTTAACATTTTGCAAATAGTTTTTGCATTTTCAGCTAATCCCTTCAGCACAGTCAATTGCATCACCATTTTCATCCAAAAACTTCAGGATCTTCATCGACTACTTTCAGCAAAAAGCATTCACACGAGCATTATCACAGGTAATGCAAATGTTCTAGTTTAAATTGCAAATCCGCGATCTTGGACGTTGTAATTTCGTACTCGAATTTTCTAGAGCAGATCGCTACAGCCCTAAGGAAAGTGGGCCATACAGCTTTTATTTTTGATTAGTGTTTGTTTTAGGTGTTGTTGTTTTTCATTGCTATACAACACTGCAGTGTCAAATTACTTATAAACGTTAAAAAAATAGACGGAGAATAGATCGAGCTGCCACCTATCTAATGAGCCTAATGCTCTCAGTGTTGACTGAGAGGTCCATTAAGTCTTTGTCATCACTGTCATCATTAAGGAAAAGTCTCCTCTTTATAACCTTTTCCTAATACCTCGTCTTTGTCTCCTTTTTTAGTCCAAATGTATTCCCTCGACTCCAGTGTGCTCCTGTGAGCTGTTACCGAGCTCTGCAGGTTCACTCTATTCTTTTATATTTGCTTACATATACAGGACCTGTTTTTGGCCTCACTATCATATCACTTTGCTGGAGTTGTGTCGCAGATTTGACCAAAGTTTCATCTTTTTAATAGAAAATGTAATGATCAATAGATGAATAATAATAATAATAGAAACAGAAATGATAACTGTTGGGATTTAGAAGCCATCACTTTAAAGTAAATCCATCCAAATCCTGCAGTATAAATTACTTTTATATACTGA
>NC_050526.1:4032782-4034710 GCF_002922805.2 Oryzias melastigma
GTTTTTGTCCCCACTTTCATTTCACTTTGCTGGAGTTGTGTCGCAGATTTGGCCAAAGTTTCATCTTTTAAACAGAAAATCTAATAAGCAATAGAGGAATAATAATAATTAAAAAAACAGAAATGATAACTGTTGGGATTTAGAAGCCATCAACTTAAAGTAAATCTGTCCAAACCCTGCAGTATAAACATGGAGAGGCAGCTTACTTTTATATACTGAGAGCCACTGCAGTAAAAGATCAATTTCCTCAGATTTGATATATGATCTGTGTGTTATTCTATGTGTTCTTATGAGGAGAGAGTGTGAATATGTGGAAGATCTAATGAAGAAGAAGCTACTTTGGAAGTAAGATCCGACTGGGAGCCATGAAAGAGCTGGCAAAACTGGAGTTACATAAGATGCTGGAACTTTTAAGAAGCTACAGATGCTTCAATAAGGACATGTCTAAACCAGAGCGCTGAAAAAGTAGTAATCTGATGGTTGAAGTAAAAAGCATGGATTCTAGGTTCAAAAAGAAATATAAAGCTTCATCTGTTAACTAGACAAAGATCAAACTCACAACGTCAAGAATCTGCCCCAATATCTTAAAACAGTCAGACTTTCCAAACTGAATGGCTTCAGTCTTATTTGCTTTAAGGTTTACAAAGACCTCTTTAATCTGGATCGAAAGCTTTTTTTTTTCTTACAATCATGGCTGAAATATCAGCACCCTTACAGTTCTGTCAGTGAAAGGGCAACACTTCCCCGAGAAAACACATCCACTTTCGGTTTAGTATTGATTTGTTTGTTTTTTTTGCAGCATAAAAAAAAACAAGTTGACAAAAATTCATACAGAACTCAACAATGAACTGAATGAATTTAGTTCTGACAATGAAAAGTAGAAAAATGAAAACTTTATTATTTCGTATCAATCCCTTCATTCTGTGTGTTGAACTTATTGATTTCTGAATTTGAATACCGTTTTGTCAGGAATTCTTACTTGCTAGCCTCAATATTATTTTTCCAAATTTGAAACTAACCTGCAAAGTAACAAATGTTGTAGTTTCTCAGATTACCCACTAGAGGCTCGTTTTAAAAAAAGGGTAATTTCCCAATAACCGATTATTAGGCCGAATCCAAATTGCTTACCTAGTCCTACGACTTTTCCCTATCCCTACATTTATCCTTCCAAGCGGAGAGATATGAAAAATTTGGACAATACTATTTACTATTTACTAACGCTCAATGACATGAATATATGCTGGTCACACGTTAGCTGCCAGCGCTCATAAAATGCACAACATTGGTTTTATAACTTTAAAAAGCTTTGCAAAAACAAAAGCTCAATACTTACATTTAAATGTAAACTTGTGTACTTCGGAGCGCACCCACCCAAAGAAACACATTTATCACAAATCTATCTGAAATGATCTATGCTTAATAAATAATAATCGATCCATAAAGTAGAGATCAATCTAGTGCATAATGCTAACGTCTGCTAGCTTGATGCTAACGTTTAATGGGATTTCCCATAGGGCGGCTAATGCTAACACCTAAACAACCTAAACATACTTTGTTGACTGAATAAACGTCTATATAAACTCATGCATGGATTTTACAAACTGTTCTAAGGAAATATTTTTTGAATATTACTTCTTCTGGAATAAGGTGTAGCGCTATAGCACGATCACCACCTAGTGGCCAAACTGAGACGCCCTCCAGGAGAGGAAGAACAATTGTTGGAGCTTCTCTGTTTGATAATCTGTGTAACGGTATCGCCAATCTCTTATAATTTCACTAATACACTTTGATCTTCATATATAGATTATTGATGTATTTCCAAACAAATATGTCTGAATGTGTAAACCGTGTAAACTCAAAATTGACTTGAATTGAGAAGATTAAAAAAAAAAAAACTGAATCGAATTGAAGGTGAATTGAAGCGACTC
>NC_050526.1:4035812-4064045 GCF_002922805.2 Oryzias melastigma
AAGTAGAGATCGATCTAGCGCATAATGCTAACGTCAGCTAGCTTGATGCTAACGTTTAATAGGATTTCCCATAGGGCAGCTAATGCTAACACTCAGTCGACCTAAACACACATCGTTGACTAAATAAACATCTTTATAAACTCACAGGCATGGATTTTACAAACTCTTTTAAGGAATATTTTTGAGTATTTTTTCTTCTGGAATAAGGTGTAACGCTATAGCACGATCACCACCTAGTGGCCAAACTGAAACGCCCTCCAGGAGAAGCAGAACAATTGTTGGAGGTTCTCCGTTTGATAATCCGTGTAACGGTATAACCAATCTCTTATCATTTCAGTAATACACTTTGCAGTATGGGAATTATTTTAGATTAAGATCTTCATATATAGATTATTGATGTATTTCCAAACAAATATGTCTGAATGTGTAAACCGTGTAAACTCAAAATTGACTTGAATTGAGAAGATTAAAAAAAAAAAAACTGAATCGAATTGAAGGTGAATTGAAGCGACTCTGGAAATTATAAGCAATACCCAGCCTTACTCCTCCGCACCACAAGTGCAACACGGATCACCCTACAAGCAGAGGGACGGCCAGCTCTGTCGATGGCTCCGCCTTTAAAAAACACACTTTCAGACACTGATACAGCTTTAAATGCCTCTCCTATTAGTGCATTAGGGAGGAGTCAGAGGCTATTTGGATTTGGCCTTAGTGTTAAGATCGAAAGTTCAGAGGGCTGTAGCAAAAGATTCCAATAATACCTTAAACAAACAAAATAGAAAAGAAACAAACCATACAAGATTAAGATTTATTTATAAAATTCTAAAATCGAAACACATTTTTCAATCTAAATGGGAGCATTAAAGAGCAGAATACTCAGAGACCAGAAGCAATAAGGCGTGTAACAATAGCTACTTATTTTGCACAGATGGTTTCTTTAATACAGTGGAAAAAAAGGGTCAAACTGAGAAGTTTATCTTTATTGAATCCATGCCTACTCATTAGTTATTGGCTTTGTGTACCTTGAAGTGGAGTGATCATTTAACTTACCAATTACTGAATCATTAACTACTCATTTGTACCATCTGTGCTACCCTTTCTTGGCATGAAAACACATTGGTGCTCACAAAGGCTCGAGTGTGAACTTACCCTAGCTCTCAGTAGTCTTTCCCAAAAGTTTAATTGACTAAGGAAAAAAATGAATGATGATTTTTTTTATTGATTTATTTAAAACATTCTATTTATTTTATTAAGAAAAGCTTACTTTAAATTTGATTAATAGTGTAAACTCATAGAAATGACTTGGAATTTCACAGGGAGTCAACATTTTAATACTTTTGATTAGTATGATTTGTAGAAACAAAATTCGTTTTGACCTTGATGTTTCCCGAAGATTTTATCGATATTTGCCATACAACGCATTTATTCACACTATCCTTAATTTGAAGTACAAAGGTGCTTTCACACCGAAAGCGATCCGCATGACAAATTAGCGTGCCCCGCCCCTCTTTCACTGCAAATTTGAGGCTCGCCGCCTGTCAAAAAATGTGTCCTTGATGCCGCTGTTGCATGTGGGAGGAGCTAAAAAGCTCTGTCTGTGGATACCTCACTTAGAATGATTGGAAGACACATACATTGTTGAGGAAAATGGTTTATTTATTATGAGGAGTTCTAAAAAACATCAGTAATCATGTCTCCATGTTTGGGTAATGATTATTATTAAAAGATTTTCCCGTACAAGGTGCTGTGTCTGTATGACAGCTGCTTCCGCGGTGTTTCTGTGTCTCTGTGGCTGAGCTTGAAGGCTCAGATGTATTAATCCGAGGAGGGAAAATAAAATTAGGAGACCTTTTTCCTTTTTCTTAAATGTCACGATGAGGCCCGAGCCGCCAGCCTCCACACTCCACAGCGTCTTGCTGTCTGCCAGCATATCGAGCGAGTGAGCTCCGCCGCGGGAGCTAAAGCCGCCGATCTGTCCAGGGTGAATCCCGCCTTCACCCAAAAGTAACTGGATGAGCTCTGAGAACCTGCGGCTCAAACGGGTAAAGGAAAAAGATGAAAGTTCTGGACAAAAACGCTCGCTTTGGATTAATATTCTACCCGCTGATCGAGTCACTGAAACTGATTTCAGTGACTTATTCTCTATGATAGTGTTGAAAATGTTAATAGTAACCTGCACTGGTTCTTCAAAATAGGTGCCGATGGTGTTAAGGAGGGTAGAAAGCAATAAAGTCAAACCACGTATATCAAAAACCTGCTTGTGTGCTGCTGTTACGAATATACGTAGGAGTGTTCATCTCGTTCATAGACCAGCTATGTTCGGCCGCGCACATCAGAGGGGGGTTGATGTAACGGCCGGTTCCGACGGCGACACTTTTTACGCTACTTCGGTACCGTGAATTAGTGACTTCGTGAGAAGGGTGTACCTGCAGGCCCGGAGACCCAGCAGCGTTTTCAGGACCGCATTCTCAGGACCCAGGCTTTTTTAACACAGCGCCCCTACTGGTTGGAGTTTGTTTTGTTACTTTCTGAAGACTTTACAAGGCACATTGCACACGTGAGTAGTAAGAGTAAAAACATGATCGAAGTGCTGTTACAACTTAAACAACTAGTTAATTTATCAAATAAATCTTAAAATATAAAAACTAAACCAATAAATTTCAGCTTTTTGCAGAAACATAAACATTGATGTCTATATGAAGCTTAGCTCAGCTTAGCTTTTATCCAAATTAATGTTGTTTGTGTAAATCTAAATTAATGATGGTTTTCTAGCAATACATCTTGCAGAATTTTACAGCATGCACAATTTTTTTAATCTTTTCATCTTTTTTATTTGCTATAACTTTCTTTTGTTTAATTCATTAACATTGCCTCATTATAACCCAAATATGATGTGCATGTATGACAAAACAGGGGAACACAAAATGTTTACTGAGCAAAGCCACAAATTAATTGATATATATTTCACTATTTTGCAGTGTAATATACAAACTTGATTCATTGCTATTGTCCAAAAAATATTACTTCTTATAATAATATTAGGTATTTATGCTGTATTGTTCAGAAGTAAATTACTTTTATACTGTAGGTCTACAATTTTACATTTGACTTGTATATCTTTATTTCCAGATGGATGCGATTTAAAAGAGGAAATCTTCAGATGAAAGTGGGTTGAATGCTGCAGCAATGACCACTGCCCATTTTGTTCTACAAAGTAACTCAAACCAAAAAAAGAAGAGATACTCTCCAACTAGAAAGTTTTTTTTTTCCAATGTTATAATGTTTAATTTAAAAAATGTTTTCGAATTATTAACAGTTGTGATTTATTGCACAGAAAACAGCTTTTAGGAATTTACAATTATTACCATTTTTTTAGTTTAATGTAATGCATTATGAATGTACATTATTATGTTTAATGCAACTCCTAATAAAAGTTATTCTACAACCTCAGCAGATATTGTTTAATTTCCTTTTAGGGTTTGGTTTTTATTTGGTTTTCTGGCATGTTTTAATGTTTGTATATTTTATTTTATTTTTGAAATACATGAGTTTCTCATGGAGAATGTGTTAAATTTGTGCTACAGAATAACACAAAATGTAAAGACAAATTTATATTAACCCTTTAAGCGCATTCCAGGCTTCTGACAAGTTTCAGGAGCTTAGAAAATACCAGACTCAACTCTCTATCAGTAGTTAGATAAAAGTAAGAAAAACATTGGAAATAATCAGTCATAATCAAAGTTAAGGGTGAATGAAACACACCCAATTCTCACCATTATTAACATTTATTAAAAAAAAAAAACTATAAACGGCACCCAGCAGCAAGAAGGCGGTGTCTCAAAAAACAAGTCCTGAAAACGTCCTGAGAACGTTGTTAGTCCTCCAGCCAGTAGGGGCGCTGTGTTAAAAAAGCCAGGGGCCTGAGAACGCGGTCCTGAAAATGCGGTCCTGAGAACATTGTTGGCGGTCTCCGGGTCTGCAGGTTTATACTACTGGACTTCGCTGAGAATTGGGACTCGGTTGATCATTAGATGTTACTATAATAATCATTTAACGTTGCTGGTTTTCGAAATCTGTTGTTGGTAAGAGTATATTTACTACAGAAAAACAACGAAAATAGCATTTTGAAGAGATTTACCCCAGCTTGGAGCACCATTGCTTAAAGAAAAATAGCCCCCTGTCCCCCCGTCCTCTGATTGGCCGATTTCCGATGAGTGCTCACCCTGCCTGACCCCTCCTCCCTGCAAATTAGTTTTGGCACAAGTTTTCCGCATGGGGGTGTGTCAAAAGTCAAAAACACGCTGTAACTCAAAAAGCATTTGTGTGAAACTCTTGTACAGAAGAAAACTGAAGCTACAAGTAAAGATTTTTTCAACACAGTCTTACAAGTACATTTACTGTACATTTGTTTTGTGGACACAAAATACAAATCTGGGTTAACACTTGATAAATGTAAATATTTCAGACAAAGAAAATGAAGGAAAATTTTCTCTCTTGCCTGTTTTTGTTCATAAGCTACATATTGTCATATAAAATGTACCCAGTAAAACATTGCAATTAACTGTGATGAATCCCAATCAAAAGTTTGATTAATCTGATTAATTTTTTGTTACCGATTGACAGCATTAATCAAAAGCAAATGTTCTAAATGTGCAGTTTTGTGTGTGATTTCGTATTGTGATTATTTGTAGATATAAAGTGGTCGCCAAATACAGCAACTAAAAAAAAAATCACGATTAATTGCAACTAATTTTTTCCTGGTTTGCGATGAATTCTTTTTTTTTTTATTCCTGGCCCTACATATATAATCATCCTATGGGCAATTTCCCCAAATATCTACATTTTCTAGTTTCTTATTTTGTATTAAATTTGTTTTTTCCATTTCATTTTGATTTCTGAAAATTACACATGTTTCCCAAAACGTTTCCGTTTTATTTGGTTTTATTTTTTTGTAGAATTGTGTTTTGGTTTCTAAAGTATGTTTATTTTTTACTAATAATTTGCTTTGCTTTTTTAAATTTTCGATGTGATCTTTAATATATTTTGGCGTTGAGCGATTTGTTGATGTGATTTGACCTTCAGGGCCACCATAGAATACTCATCAGCTTACTTGAAAAACGCAATAGATGCACTTAGCACTCCCTGTTAGTTCCCACTATTTCTGATGTACTGACCCGGCAGTCGGGACTGTGTTTCTCACTGCACTTTGCACTTGTCATCTTATATGAACTGATGCTACAATTTCAGCTGCTACCGCAATTTGAAAATGTCACAATGCTTGGTTTGTCATCCCCTGCTGCACCTTCAGCTAATATTTGGCTGAGAATTCAAGCATTCAGGCAATAGCTGTTGTGCAATCACACAGCCTGACAGACCTTAGCAGGCCAAGATAAAGCTAACAATGCATGACATCATTTATAAACATGTCTTCGCTACAACAGACAGGACATAATCAGATAGCTGTGGTTTCTGGCTGTATTTTTACACTTAGGTGAATGACTTAGCACTTGGCAATTTAGTCCCAACTGCATGACATTCTGTGGTACTGCCTGGTGACGGCTTGGACTGGGTGTCTGACTCCTTCTCTCTGTCATAGCTGGAGCTGGTAACCCACTCACATCATCTGTGGGGTTGTTTTGAGGAGCATTTTCCAGCAAACTTTCCTTAAACCAGCTGCTTCCTGACTCCATTTTGTTTTAGTTTTTTTATTTATCGGAATGAGTTTAACTATCTCACCGTCAACATTAGGCTGAGATGAATATATATAATATCTGTGACTGAGCGTATGTATACGTCTGTACAGATTTAACCACAATTTATGTGAATATTATTCAATTTTTCATTCAATTTGATTCATACAGCGCAGTTGTATCAACAGGATTCACACTAATAATTATCCAAAAAGATACATTTAGTTACAAAATATAAACAATAGCTGATTACTATACTAAACTATAACAGACTAAACTAACCTGGGCGTCCCTTCCCCATAGGCCCTCCTTCTCAGTAAGGAAAAAAATCAAATTCTAGGAATGAAATAAAAGAAACCTCGAGGTGTTCACATGGTGGAGGGATCTTCTCCCAGGACGGACAGGTGATGCACCAGGACTTTTAATCTAACTCTACAACTACACGTTTGAATAGTGTAGCAGATGGGCTTCATTCAGATGGAACTGGGACGGCTGGGGGTAAGAGATGAGCCAGAGGAGAGGTCCACGGCCAAGAACAGGAGCACAGACGATCCACGGGAATCTGGAATCTTTCCCACTTCCTATTCTATTCTATTCTATTCTATTCTATTCTATTCTATTCTATTCTATTCTATTCTATTCTATTCTATTCTACATTCAAAACTTTTTTCATAGCTACACAAGTTTCTTTGATCTTTCTTGAGTTCTCTGTAATTAAATGTGCTCTGAAAGTTAAACCAGGTGGAACTTTGACTGATCAAGGATTTGGATTTGGTGACGCATCCCTTTCAATTCACGGACGTGCCAACCGTTTAAAAATTGATCATGGAGGATAAATTAATAATTGCATTTTGTGATGCCAAGTATTTCAAATATCGGAATAGAGATGTGGAAAAAAATGCTATGGCTGTGGCCGTATTTGGTTTTGTATTTTCTTTTGGGTGCAGTGTATTTTTGTCAGAGTGGGACTCCTGTATCTTTTTGGATCTTTGTGTCTTTCTGTCTTTATTTCTTTCAGGTGTGGTGCTGGAGGGTGGGGCTCCCTGTTGGTCCAAGCTTCAGGAGCGAGCTTTCAAAAGCACCATGTGGACCTCCAGACCACGAGAAGGGAGCTGGGCTGCAAACAGTCTCCATTGCAGCTCAGTGATCTTCTCCACCTGTTTAATTTGTGCGCACTTTGTAGTTTCTTTGTTGTTGTGTTTGGTCCCACTCTGTTGTTTAGTATTTAGTGTTTCATTTAGGTGAAGCTGTAGGGGTGAAAACAGGAAGCAAGATTTGTGAGATTTGCATCGCTACGACATTTCCCACCAAGTCTCCTCCAAATGTAGGTGGCGAACATGCGCTAGTGAACAGTAGAAGAAGAAAAAGAAGAAGCCCCTCCCTGCATCTCTATTGTTAACACCATGAGTTAAATGCTCATTTGGTGCGTTCTTGAATGCGAGTCACACCCCCAACGTGAATGTAGCTTTTGCCTCCCTGGAATACAGAAAAACACCATCAGCTGTGATTCCCATTCACTCATTATTAGTATTGCTGGCATTCTTTCTTTGCTTTATGCTGGAGTCACAGCAAAGATGTAAAAAAAAAAAATAATCAAACTTTAATCATTAAACTTGTATTTTGGCGTGTTAAAAAACAAAAAAAAAAGAAAAAATTAAATTTCACACACACACACAAAAAAAACATTAGACGAGGATTTTCTTGCTTTGGAGCAACAATGTGGAGGTCTGTGATAAGCTTTGTTCTTCAACGACTGACGGAAATGCAAAAAATACAGAATTAAAGCAAAGAATTAGCAACACAACTAAACAGATCACGGTTACAACTAAGAAAAAGTACAAAATTTATAGCTAGAGATGCTTTATGCATTTTTTAGGATCCAATAAAAGGTAAAAATTTAACCCAAAGCTGAATATATATGTTTAAAATCACCCATCAGATTAATCTAGGGTTAGATAAATTAAAAACAGAAACATTTGTTTTGAAAAATCCAACCTTTTCTGTCCTTAACCAGTATTTTTTGCCTGCTCTTTTCGGCTCCAACCCCCCATCTCTACACGGGTTTCATCATTTGATGCCAACCTGAAACAATAAATTCTACTTTGTTATCATGCAAAGGCTTATGTCTCATGATGCAATCGCCCAAGGCAGCAATCCAGCGTGCTCACAGGGCTTTAGCAATTTAAAGAGCCCCCACCTCTGCAGTGACGACATCAGTTATTTTTAGTCCGTAAGCCACACTTTCCAATAACCTCCTTTATTTTGCCCCCAGAGACCAAAGAAACTGAGTTAATGGCTATTTATATTGTTCCAGACTTCTGTTTGCAATAATGCGACCAACTGAATAGCATTTTTAAGTCCTACAAAATGGACTGTAAGTAAACAAATATAATGGATTTTGCTGGATAAACAGAAATTGTTAGGAAAAAAAATAAGCCGTGGCTTTATTCCATCTACAAAGCCAAACCCATGCAGTATACAGCACCTTTTAGCAGGATTCTGCAGCATCCCATATAGTGAGAATCAGTGTGTTTAAAAGTGTAGTAATAATCAGTTCAGGAATCAATTGCAATAACAGGATCCTGGGTTATTAAACGGAAGTTATAAATGTTTTTTTTTTTTTTTTGCTTGTTTGTGCTAATTTATCATGGACGTTCCATTTTTAAAGGCCAATCAATATTAAAAATCGTACATTTAAAAATAAAATTAGTCCACATAAAAGGTAATCTATTTAATTTTTGCAAGAACATATGCACACACAACACACAGGTGGCGTGAAACCTTGAACCAGGCTGAGATTTAACCACCCGCTCTCTAAGGTGGAGGTAAAATATCAGTCCAGGTCCCTTTCAGGCCAATACAATTCATGCTATCATTATATCGGTTCATCCATCCATATATCTGTCGTATCCTTTTATCTATTTGATGCCTTATTCGTTTTATGCTGAATTCTCTTCCTGACACTAACCTCTGCATATACCGGGCTTGGGACAAGCACAAGCGAAATACTAACTTGTGCCCTGTTGAGGCTGCAGTTATCATTTTTTGTCTTTTTTATTTCTTATTAGTTTTTGTTGTTTTGTTTTATTTTTATAATTTGTTGTTGTATTGTCTTTGAGTGTGTGATTGTTTCTGTCTGTCTTGTATATTATGTTTGTGGTTTTATGTTCTGCAGAGCAGGAACCTGCTGAAAACCAGTTTTAAACTGAGTCAGGCCCCATTGTTTTAATCCTTTCCTGCTTAATAAATAAAATAATATTAATAATAATGCATTATTTTTGTAGATTTCTTTAGGTTTGGCTTTTTGTGATTTTTTTTTTAATCATAGTTTTTTAGTTAATTTTAAATTTTGGGAGTCCATCACGTTTGGGGGACCAGTCATGGCATTTGCCCCTCTTGTCTATGTCTATATCCAGAACACTTAGAAAACATCCAAAAGAAAATATTGTTTAGAAAATTATTAACCTGATTTGAGTTTCTTACTTTTTTATGATGAAGTATTAGTACCAAAAAAAAAATGAATAGTAAAAATTTTAAAGTCGTACATTTTTGAGGTTCCAACAAATGAATGTCATTGTGCCGCACCAAACTCAATTTGTAAAAAACGTCTTGGATTTCAACAGGTTAGCTGAATATTGGTGACATTACATATGTTTGGAAGCTTCTTTATTTGCTTTTAGGCTTATTAATTTTTAGTAATTGATGGGTGTTTTGCAGGATGTCTGCTGATGAAGCCATTGATATCCCTGCAGCTGTCCACTTCCAATCATTTGTTCCTCCACGAAAGACAAGATCTCCTCCAAGTCTGTGTGATGCTTCCGTCTCCAGAGATCCAGTTTCCGGCATTTTCAATGTTCTTATGCTAATGCAACAGACTATATTCATTCCTCTTTGTTGTCTTGTGTTGAAACAGGACATTTGATTTGGAGGAGGGGACGTACTGTATGTAACATCATTTTTCTTCCCTCTTGGTGTTTCTGGTGTGCATGAGAATTACATGATGTCCTCCAAATGTGTCTCTGAGTTCCTTCTTTTACGTATGAGACTCTGTATTACTCACACAGAACCCTGGAAACTAAGGCGACACTAATAATTATTAGATTTTAGGTCGCCAACAGGTTCAGAATTTCTTTGTTTTTGACACATGTCTGGAAATAAAGTTTCACAAAATGCTCCACGTCTTTCATCTTCAAGCAGGGCTTTAATAAACAGAACTTTGGTTGTAAATTCATGCCTTTTTGTCTTGTAATTTTTTTACTTTTTCTGGTAAATTTATATATTTTTTCTCGTAAATAAATGCCTTTTTTTGTAAGTTTATAACTTTTTTCTTGTAAATGTATGGCTTTTTTTTTGGTAATTTTATAACTTTTTCCTTGAGTTTATGACTTTTATTCTTGTAAATTTATGACTTTTTCTCGTATTTTTTTTTTTTGAGTTTATGACTTTTTTCTTGTAAGTTTATGACTTTTTTAAATTCAATTATAACCTTTTTCTGATATATTTATTGCTTTTTTTCTGATAAATTTATGCATTTTTTTCTCAAAAATGTATGAATTCTTTTAAGCTTATGCCTTTTTTTTCGTAAATGTATGACTTTTTTCTGGTAAATTTATGCCTTTTTTGAGTTTGACTTTTTTCTTGTAAATTTATTTATTTTTCTTAAACGTATACATTTTTTGTACGTTTTTATGACTTTTTTCTCATTAATTTGTACTTTTTTCTCATGAATTTATGACTTTTTGGTAATTTTATGACTTTTTTCTCAAGAATTTATGCCTTTTTTTCAAGTAAATTTTTGTATTTTTTTCTTACATTTGAGACTTTTTAAAATTACAGGAAAAAAGTCATACATTTATGACTTTAAAACATGTACATTTATGGGGAAAAAAAAATCTCAAATTCACCCTATGACTTTTAAAGTCATAAATATGACTTTTTTCTTGAAATGTCACAGTTATGCCCTTTTTCTTGTAGATTTATGAGATTTAAAGTCATAATTAACATTTTTTGTTTCTTTGTAAATTGGTTCTAATACTCCATTGTATTTTTTTTTCCAAAAAAAAAGGTCTTAGAGCAATGGAGTATCTGTAAAGTTATATAACAGAGTAAAAACAGCACCATGGTGTCAAAGTGGTTACTGCTGTAGATCGGTAAACTGAGATTCCTACCATTGAGAACCTCTGCCGACTGTGTCAGCTCATTGTTTAGTGTTAACATCAGCTGCTCTCCGATCACAGTGAACTTTCTAGCAGGCGGACGCTCAGAAATTCCCCTTAGGGGTGCAGATCAAATACTGAGCCGAAAGAGTCAAATTAGATTTATTACGTGGGAAGAAGCACGATTCCAAATAAACAAAGATGAAGCATCTGCTTTAACAAATTAAAAAAAAAAAGTCTTTTAAAACAAATATTTTTGACTCAAACGAAGTCTCTGGTGATGGAACCATCACACTGAAGCTCAAAGTGGCAGAGTACAAAGCAAGTCATTTCTAGTCCAGGCTTGATAATGTGATTCATTTGTGATCTTTAAAATGAGCTCTTGAGGGTTTTGAATTTTAATATCTGTGTTCAGTGTTTGCCATGTGTTTCAATTTGAATGGTAATATCTTCTATCTGCGCCTGTACAGTATTTTTTTTCTGATACTGCAATTGATTTCATTGCTATTCCAACAAGAGGAGCAGTAGAGAAGATTTGTTTCACTCATCCTCCATGTGAGATGTAACCTCTGGCTCTTCAAACACAAGACCGCAGAAGCGTCTCCGATAAGAGTCTCGTCAAAGTAGCTGAGGTAGTTCCGAGCTGAAACATTCTCTAAGTTTTAATAAAATACAATTATACTAAAAAAAAATCGGATTAAATATTTCAATGCCTTCAAATTGCACCCCATGGTGTGTTCTTGCGCCGCATCACCTTTTCATCTCACTGTTATTCGTTTTGTCAGTACATCTTCTTGACCGCAGGTTGCCTGTGTTGCAACAGTGTCAGCAATTCCTGTAATCTGTTTCATGATTTATCTCCCGTACCAAAAAAAGAAACCCAAAAATCTGTCCTTAGGTTTTGGTTCGAGCAAGTAAAGGAGGATTTTAGAGACAAATTCACCTTTTTTTTTAAAGCTGGCAAACTACAACAAATCATAGAAGTGGAATTTTCTTTGCCTTTAATTTTTTATTTTTCATAAAAATAGAATTAAACATTATTGATCCCACAAAAGGGAAATCATCTGATGGGTATATTTATTTAGAAAAAATGATGTATTTATCGTTAGGACTAATAGACCTAACTTTACCAATTATAATAGAACATTTTTACAATATTTAATTCATAAATCTCCTACCCAACTGTATTCATTTTCCTTTCTTAGATCGTTAACAAATTAAAATACAAATGTATGATATCCTCTAATATTGGAGGTTTTATTGAAAGTATTGACCTTTCATTTGAGCAGATATTACTCTAACAGTTTCTATTTTGGCTGATTTTATTTGCCCGTATTTTAAGTGCAATCTAGCACAAAAACTGATGGAAGTTCTTTTTTACGTGTGGCAAAACTGCACACTGCTGCACACATTTACATTTTATTCAGGGCTAAATTTTGTTGTTGTTTTTTTGAGGTATTTTAGTGGCTAATTGCAAACAATAGAATGGTTTGACACCGCAAATATTTTATGTGCAGCTATTTAGCCACGTATTTTTAGCTTTCAAAATAAGAGCGGCTAAGAAAAAAGTTGAGCTCTGGTCGTACGAATTTAGAAAATTATGTGCAAATAGACACTTTCATATATTTGGCTACAGTTTCCACTTCATTTGATTTTTCTACCTTTAGACCGGAGACAGTTATGATCAAAAACAAAGGGGAGCAGTGTGAGAACCACGGCTGAGCTAACAGAAGCTCACTGACTGCAGTAGCAACAGTAATTAGTTTTACTTTAATATCAGAAACGCTGACATTTTCTTACTTTTGCTCTGTTTACAATGATTATGTGAGCAATTTAGGCAGTTTTTATTTGGGCAGAAAAGACCTTTTAGCTCTTCGCAAGCTAGCTATTGCTAGCGTTAGCATAAATAAAACCTAAGATCAGTCCCTTAATTACCTTCATAGTGAAATAAGTAGCATTCAATGAAGTACTTGTTAACTTTGATTGGGTTTTAGATTGAAATAATCCACAATTTGTTTAATATTGTGAATTTAGGTAAGCAGCTGTCCAGGATTCTGCACTGACGTTTGTATTTTGATATGTGAATGATCTAAGAGAGGTAGGACATTTATACAAAATTTTTGTACAATTTTGCGTTACAGTTGGTAAGGCTACCTTTTCTTCTTTAAGTAAAATTATGTTAAACCGCATTTAATTCTTAGCTTTCCTGGGAAAAAAGCAAATAAGTTTGTGGAAATGTCGCCATTTTGTGTGACGTCACATGAAAAGTGTCTATTCTTTTGGAGCAAATGTTATTTATTTATTTTTTTTTCTGATTCATGGCCCAATTTCTTTGGGGGAAATCAATTAATAGAAAAGTTAAACAGCAAAATTGCAAAAGTTTTTTTTTGTTTGTTTGTTTTTCATAGTTTTTTCTACTTTATTTTATGTTTTTCTTTTTTTATCATCAAATTCATCCTAAGATGTGTTTTTATAATTTGCAGTTGAAAATCGTTTTTAGTAAATTCTCATTTAAAAAAAAAAGAAAAAACCTTGACCCAGTCTCTCCAGTTCTGCTTTTATCACGCATCTGCTTTCTTTGGAGTCATTTTTCTAATCAAAGCTGCAAAGCTTAAAACGTACAAAAAAAAATTTCAGCATATTTCTGTTTGTTGTGAAAGAAAAAAAAAAGGAATAGAATCATACTCAAATGAAACTTGTGTGGGCGATGTGTCTCTGCCAGCTACAAAGAGCCATGCTTGAAATGTGGAGTGCGTGCGAGCTCATCACAGCTGCACAACACGGGGAAAGAGAAGAGAAAATGAGTCCAAAGCTTCAGCTCCAGAGTAGTAATAACTTTGGCTTTTAATTTCGTTGAAGTTGTCACTCCGAGTGAAAACAATAAGCATATTGATGGCTGTATTATGGGATGCATCCAATATTAGCTTTGGAGTTTTGCTCTTTCAGTGAGAACATGAAAAAAATTCAAGCGTGGATGAAGCAAAGAAGTATCTCCTACTTACCTTAAGTGGTGCAAGAAGTATAAATACCAACGTTGATAACAATAATATATACAACACTCTTGTTTTTCACTGAGTTTGCTTATTATGTTAATTTCCAGTTCAATATTCCATAGGAGATCATATCATCAAAAATAAACATCCGATTTATCCAGCCGTTGACTGTAGATTCTTCTCAAGTATTATTATTTACATTTCTAACATTTAATTTAAATAAATGTATTTATTAATCCTAATTAGTTAGACGAAACTGGGCAAACACACCTAAAACATAAAATATATTATATTTAGTATATCCTATAGAAAAACTGGCTCCTTATATTCAGCAGAAGTCAGTCTGACTGACATTCCTGCAGACTCAAACATTCTTTATATGCCGCAGAGCTTCAGGTGAATCTCTGAGTTCTTGTGTCTTAAAGAAAGCTTTTGTTTTGAAGTTTCTTACAGGCAAATTTTTGTCTGTATTCTCCAAAGTTAGACTTTCACTGAAGCTTCTGAAAAAAGTAAAACACTCCAAGGCGTTTGTGATCTGCCTACTGTAAAGCAGAAACATGCTTTATTAATGTAAGGAAATATATTTTATACTGACACAGGAAGACAGCAGCAGAAGAAAAGGAGCACGGCAAAAACAGATTAGAAAGAAGACACATTCTGAGCAAAATGGCAGGATTTCTTGAAATAGGCAATTTCTATAATAAAAAAAAATAGTGGTCTTACCAAGAATTCTTATTTTAAGAAAACAATTTTAGTCACTATTTTATGTTTTTTCAAACTAAAAGTATTTTGCTATTAAAAACGTTATTGATAAGATTTTTTCATTTATTTACTTTTTTGAATGACTGAAAATAAAATAGTTTTTCTTGAAATAAGACTAATTTTACTTGCATAAGATTCAGTTTTTGCAGTGAGAAAACCCCTTTATGGAATAAAAGTTTAAATTAAAAAAAAAATGTGTCAAGTCTTAAAAGTCAGATAAAAAGGAAGGGAAAATGTTTTGGAATATTTTGCTAAAGGGGTAAAATACACTTACTTAACATATCAGGAGTAGCTATAATAGAGTAAACAATCTGGAATATCTATCCATAGATAATTTTTCCTTAAAAATTGCTAGGAATGCTTTTATTTTGGTAAATCAAACCCTGAGCAAAATGATAAACACAGAAACAGTTTTACTTGTTAATAAAAAGATGGTATTGCCATTATGGTCAACTCAGAATGACAAACTTTGTTTAATTTATATCACAATATATGATTAGTTGATTTAATAAAATATCGATATTGTATAGAAATGTTTTTCTTTTCTTAATTAAAACAGAAAGTAATTTATATTATTTTGATTGATACATGTTTATTTTATTTTTTGCTGGATATTAAGTACTACTCTAGCTTAAATATACATATTTTTTTAATATTTGCAAACTGCTAATATGCTAATGAAGAAAAAAAGTCTTCAGATTTAGCTGTTTATGTGAATGTAATTAATCTATATGACGAAAGTTTAACTGTTTAAATCATTGACATATATAGAGATGGACCAACAACTGTGACGTCACCCACAGAAAAGGCCTTTCCTCTGGTTCCAATGAAATGAGGTCAGCTTAGTCACCAGTTTTGGAACCAGACATTGGTGAGCAGTGATTGGTCCGAGTCATCATTTCTATGGCTAGAATGGTTATCTGAGAAATATATTGACTTGAGTAAAAGCTGTTTATTTTGCGATAGAAGTCTGTGGGATTTTGCCTTTCTGGGACTTCCTGTTTGGAGCATGAGGGGGGAGGGGATGTTGTGTCCAGTTCTTTTACAGTCAATGGTTAAACTGAAAAATGTATTTTTTTTCCTGAAATTTATTGAAAAATTGTGTATGCATTAACACAAACATGTGATAATTCTCTTTTTTTTAGCCGTACAAACTAAAGATTAGATACGTTTTTAGATTTCAATAGGAGCTCATCATTGTGAATAACATAAACCAACTGCAGTCTAATTTCCTTTTCCAAGATATTTTAAGTCAGGGAAAAAAAACAGATCAATAAAATATTTGCATTTCTGGAAGGGCAGCTTTGTTATGATGCATGCTTGAGTTTAACAGGGACCGCACAGATGCCACTGTGTAGGCTTTTTAAGGGCACAACATGAAACAAATCCATAATGAAGAGCAAACCCTTCTATATTATCCCGACTTTAACACTGACCTATAGGTAACTTCAACAAGACTTTAATGAGCTGGTGGGATGTGGCTTTCCTAATGGACTCCTTCTCCCACACATGATAACAAAACCAAATGCTTTACAACATATTGAGTCCATATGGTCTGAATATGAATTATGACCAGAGAGTAACACCAGGCATTCGTGCCTTTAATTAGTCCCAATAATATTACATTCAGTTAATCGAGTCGGCTGCACGTTTCAGTCATTTAGTGCTCTCTTTCCCGCCTCAAGGTGGAGGTTGTTGTGGAGACGGTTACCTGAAAGATGGTTCTCTATTAGGAGAATAACAACCCTGCCGCAGCTGAAAACACCTAGGAAAGAATAGGAGAACATGTGCTCACGTGCACCTGCAGTGGAACATTGCTTTTTCCTGTAAAAATTGAAGTTGGAGCCCTTCCAGACCAGAGAGTCCTTATTGTCTCTGTAGATTCAGCATGTATGCAGAGCACTTTCAATTTCAAATTCATTAAACGGTGTGAAAGTTGAGATTTTTCGGAGGGATAAATCAGAACAATTACTTGCTTGTTCGCACATGAAAGGCATAATTTTACTTCTGCATTTAGAAATAAATAAACCAAGTGTAGAAAACTTTACATTCATATGAAATAGAATTAAATGAGACATTTCCTGATTGTTTTATCTCAACAACTTAAATACCAACTTTGATTAAAATTGTTTTTTAGTACAATTTTACAGTACAAATTTTCTTACAATACTTACAGGGCTGAGAACACTGGAAAATCTCCACCAGACTCCACGGAGCTTCTTGATGTGACCACGGAAATGTGAACGGCGGCTCATTTGACCGCAGTT
Organism: Oryzias melastigma; assembly: GCF_002922805.2. Taxonomy (NCBI): domain Eukaryota; kingdom Metazoa; phylum Chordata; class Actinopteri; order Beloniformes; family Adrianichthyidae; genus Oryzias; species Oryzias melastigma. The sequence goes on from NC_050526.1 coordinate 4,052,681, forward strand.
GGAAAGGATTGTAAATCAATGAAAGTTCGGTCCACGATGCTCTTCACTTCCTTCTCCGAGCTGGTATCTGGCTCAAAATTATACTGTCAGACATTTTTATGTAGCAGTGATGAAGATTTACACTAAAGAGACACAGAGCTATCATAATCAGACAGAGGGAGGTCCGGGACAGAACAGCTCAGCTCCAAAAGCCACGCACCCTCCGAGGAGATTTTTGAAACAGAAGATTCAGATTAACATGAAAAATAGCTTTTAAACACATTTAGGTTGTGGAATTTTGGTTAAAAACTTCATAATCATAGTTTAAACACTACTCACAACGTTTTCTCTTAATTAAAAATAATTGTCATAGAGGGACTTTAACTCGTTCTTATGACATTTTTCTGAAGGTAGCACACATGTTAAACTTTAGTTTACATTTCTGAGAGTTTCTTTATTTAAATTGTTGTGAAATACAGGCAGACAAAAAAATTCAGTTTGAAAAAGAGCCTTTTTTGAAAACGGTATTTTTATTGTTTTTTTGAGTTATTATTAATATACATAGAGTAAAGCAAACACAAAATACACAGTAACAGAGCTTTTTTTAAAAAAAAATAAAAAGCTTTGCGTAGAAATGATCTGTTAGTTCAAGTAGATTTCCCCTTATTGGCAGAATTTTTCCCATTTTGAAATTGATTTAAATGTTAATTAAAATGCCAATTTTTTCCATTGACCAAATGGTTCGTCCTTCCTTGGAGGGTCCAGTTTGTGCATTTTCTTAGTCACAGCCTGAAATGGAGCTTCTTTGTGACGTAGAAAATACACTGGGGGGCCACAATCTTCTCTTCCTGTTGCTGAGAGAGCTCTTAGCAACAGGAAGGGAAGAGGGGGCGGGGTTGCTCTGCGTGAACAATCCTGTCTACTACTCAGAAGCAAATTCCTTACCTTACCGCTTACCGCTCTGCAGAAACTATGTCTTAGAAAACAACACAGGTTTTTGATTTTGGCTAAAAAAAACAAAACAGCACAATAATAATTAGAAGACCACTGGGAACGCTTCTGAAATAGATCAAAAGATGATTGGAGTGGGTCTATTGAGAATAGGTTGTACTTTTTTTTTTTTTTTTTTTCGGAAACTGCCAAGTGCAATTAAGCAACAGAGGCAACCAGCTCTCAGAATTTAAAGGCTTATGTAGATGAGAAAATGAGAGCAGCAGAGATAATTCAAACAAGATACAAAAGTCAGCAGTTTCAGAAATTACACAATCAGAGCTCTGGAAGGTGAATCGGTGCTCAGCTCTGCTTCTATAATGTAGAGCTGAAGACTTGCTGGCCCATATTTTATACAGAGACTCCTGAACACCATGAGCTGTCTTAGTCCTACATGAAAATAAGGTCCTATAGGCATGCTGTCCAAAGTGAGTCAAAACACTCCAGTGCCCATCACTTTTTATGAAAGCTTTCACAATAAAATAAATTGACCTGCGCCAGCATGCCAGAATAAACCAGCTTTACAGTTGTCAAACAAGCATTTTCTTTCTAAATGAAACATTTTCATACCCTTGATATTTGGTTTTCTGCATTGGATAGTGTTTTAAACTTCACAACATTTTGTTCCTATCAGCAACATTTCATAACCACATAAAAAAGCACTTAGTGACTTTTCTGCTTTCAAAAGACATTTTGTAGATTTGAATATGTCAGAAATCACACAAACACTTTCCAATAAAGCACCTAAAGCACACACAAAGACCACAGAGTGACATGCCGGTTGGTCCTGCTGCAGTGCAAAAAGCCTTCCCTATACTCTAGTCATAGCAGATGTTCATCCTCACAAAAGTGGGTTTAAAAGCCTGTTTATGCTGAACATTTGAGCTAAAAACAATATATGGTGAGGTGTTATTACTGAAACACCTTCAGAACATAACCCTGCTATTCACAAATACTTACAAAAATGTGTAAATTCGTGTTATGACAATTATATTTGATTTGACTCACAGTCAAGTTATGTTCATCAACTTGTGTGCAGGCATTGTGTATGTTACAGTTTTAAGACAAGTTAAGATTTCAGATATACAGAGAGGAATTGCAACTATATGCAACCTTCTTTAAAAAAAAGTGTAGAAGTCTCCTAAAGGGACATCAAAGTAAAAAATATTAATATTAACTGGTGTGCACAAGTTAGTATCTGGTGGGCACTAAGTAGTAATTTGTGAGAACCAGGTAGTATATGGTGTGCACCAGATAGTAACTGTTATGCATCAGAGTATCTGAGTATCTCAGATACTCTGATGCATAACAGTTACTGTCTGGTGCACACCATATATTATCTGGTGCACACCAGATACTATCTGGTGCACACCATATGCTATCTGATGCTTGCCTGTTACTATCTGGTAACTGGTAAGCATCAGATAGTTTCTGGTTTCACTAGATAGTATCTGGTGAGTATTAAATAGTATCTGGTGTGCACTAGATAGTAACTAGTGAGCACCAGATAGTAATTTGTGAGAACTAGATGGTATCTGGTTTGGACCAGACAGTAACTGGTAAGCACTCAATAGCATCTGGTGTGCACCAGATAATAATTTGTCAGCACCAGATAATACATGTTGAGCACCAGATAGTAGCTGGTGTGCACCAGCTAATATTTATTGTACGCCAGATGCTACCTGGTGTGCGCTAGGTATTAAGTGGTGAACACCAGATAGTAAGTGGTGATCATTGAATAGAAACCGGTGAGCATCAATTAGTAACTGGTGAGAATCAGATAGTATCTGGTGTGCACCAGATAGTATATGGTGTGGACCCGATGGTAACTAGAGAGGATCAGATAAAAACTGGTGCACACCAGATAGTATATGTGCACCAGATAGTACATGGTGTGCACCAGATATTATCTGATGTGCATCAGATAATATCTTAATATCTGGTTTTCACCCGATAGTGATTGATCAGCATCAGATAGTATCTAGTTAGGACCATATAGTTACTGGTCTGCACCACTTTGTATATCTTATTTTTCATTTTTGTACTTCACCATCCCTTTAGGGGCTCCATATGCTTATGTCTTTAGGTTAACATCTTTTTCTTTTTTGGTTCTGGTTGGTCAAACTGAAAATGACGGTAAATAAAAGCTGCCAGCACAGAAGCAGCAGACATGAATGTAAAGCAAGTGGGTCTCACCTTCTTCACTTTCTCTTTGATGTCAGTTCTTCCCATTTGTCCATTTTCCCCGTCTTTTCAGCTTCTGCTTTGTTGTATTTAAGTACATCTGCAGCGCTTGGTAGTTCTTTTTATCAGAGAAGGTGCTTCGAAAGAAAAAAAACATTGTTTATAAGAAATGTGCCATTTTGATTCTATGCATGCTGCTGGTGGCTTAAATAATTAAAATACATTGAGTGGCAGAGAAAGCTGACCGTAGCACGCTTTGAGGTTAAGTCCATCCTGCCAGGGAAAACCAATGAATTCTAACAAAAATGAGACCATTTTTATTTATCCAACCTCTTTATTTAAACTATTCCTTGGAAAAAAACAAAATTTAAACATAAAAAAATGCTTTAACAATGCTGCTATTGATGCCAAGCTTGAGTACGCCTGTCCAAAACCAAACCATTTACGAGTCTGGTAGTTCCATCAAAAGCTGTGAAGGCCGGACTTGAATGATAGGACTAAATTCACACTCCCGTGCCAACAAGTATATTGTATGAGATGGTGAAATACACATTTATTTCTGTTTTTGTTGCAGTATTAACAGAGCAAACTCTTACTCCTGGGAACTGACTTTTCTCTTGCAGTTGGCAGGAGAAGGTGTGAGCAGGAGTTTCAGCAGCAGTAATGAGCTGCAACAGTTTGGAGAAGCTCGCCTGCAGAAGTGATCTACTCCAGATCCAGAGAACTGAATTCTAGAGAAAGAAATAATTTGAAGTAGGGAGAGACATCTCCACAGAGAGCTAATCCTCAAAACTTAAATTTGGATGTCTGGAGTTACAAGGACACAATCCATTGTATCGCGTTTTGATTTTCAAGTGCAACAAATTTAGCAAAAAAGGAAAAATGTATCCTCTCAATGCCAAGGAGTAAAAAAATAAAAACTGGCCAAAGAACAAGAATTATGTTGACATTAGTTCACAACATTCTATCACTCACTTTTGTCCTCTCAGGAGAAATCTGGAAGAGGATTTTTGGCACAGCACTGTGAAAGTAAAGCTTTGGGTGGCACGAGGAAATGGTACATTTTCACATTGAGAAGGAATGTGCAACCTCTTTCTTTGACATTTTATTCATGAACTGTTGCATCCCAAGGTTAGCACTCTCGCCTCTCAGTGAGAAAGCCCACGTGGATTCTTTACGTGTGGAGTTTGCATGTTTTTCTCGTGCATTCATGGGATTTCACCACACACTCGGCCTTTCTCTCACTGTGGTTGGAAGGTTAATTGATTTACATCGATGTCTAGGACATAGTTCTGCAGAGCAGCAGTTGTTCATTTGAATTTTGCCTCTGAGTTTTAGGCAGGACCATTGGCAGGGAGTAAGTCTACATCTATTCCCCATCATCCCCGTTTACACCCTCTCACGCTAGCTTACAACCCGTCATAATCTAACATGACAAAAATGGTGAGCAATATTGGAGCTATCCTTTCTAGTGATGGGTCATGCTTAAAAGCATCGATTCTAAGAATCGCTGCCTGATAGGGAGTTGAAAGAGTCGACTCTCAAATGATTTTTTGCGTGCTGGTTGTCATCTAACATGATTTTTGTGTCAGGGGTATCGAGTTTCGATGTTAACTCAATGGAAACGACGCGGTTTAAGGTCTTGCGGCCCGATTTGATCACCGGGCACGGTACGTTTGTCTGGCAGCAGCGCCAAATGAGCGGACTGGCACAAATTCAAATATCTGAACATGGTGAGGTCGCTGCGTCGCATCAACCAATCGGGGACTCAACTTTAGAACCGACACTTTCAATGACTAGATTAGTGGGTAGAGTACTTGGGGGATCAATCCCCCAAGTACTCTACCCTGACTGGTGGGCAAAAACAGAGCTGCTGCGGCGTGGAGAGGCAGCCTGCTTGGATCTCCTTAATTTTCTGATATTTGTCATATTTTCCTCCAAACAATAATGATAAGAAAGAATCTCAAATTTTATTTTTATTTTTCCCTTTTTGGGTTAATGCGGGACAGCAAGTCTTCAAACTGTTAATTTCTTAAATAAAAAAGTTCATTCATTAGATCTATATTTCATTAATTTACATCAAGAAAATATTATAATTTTATAAATAAAAAGGACAAAAAAAAGAAAAAACATTGTTTAATTCTTTAAATCTATTAATGAAAAGTTTAATTAATCAAAAGTAAACACAGCAAAAGAACCTGCATGCCAACATTTGATTAAAATGTTAAACAAAAGAATGGTTTGTAAGGGAATAAATGCAAAAAATGTGGCAATTCTAAGAATCTCATGAATACAGTACACATTATGGCATTTTTAAACAAACAAACCATTATTTTAGCAGATATGGTCAAATAAAGGCCCACAAAAAATCCTTTCTGAAGAGTGGAAAGAGCTGATTCCTTACCAGGAGTCGAATCAACAGAATCAGCTACAAGAAACCATCCAAGTGTCCATCACTGATCCAGTCATGCAGTTTAAAGTCAGATGCCAGCTTGGATGAGGAAAACGAAGACGTTCATGGATCTATTTCTCTACAAGTGGATCCACCGGAATGTCAATTGTAGGTTACGTAAAACAGACACGCTTTTTCCATTTTGTTGTCTGCTCCTGATTTCTGACAAATTGACTAAATAAGTATTCAAAAATACCTCACGAACATGTTAAAAAAAAACAAAAACACACTTTTTCTCGGCGTGTGTCTTTGCTCCTCGTTTTTTTTTTTTTTTTTTTGCGTTCATCAATGAGGGTCTAAAAGGTCAAAACACCAAATAATGGTGAAACACGAAAAGCACAGCATTACTTGGCAAACCTGTTTACACACATTCTCATTTGTTGAATTGAAGCTTAAAAATAGTTACCAAGTATTGTAGCTGTAGAATGACGTATAACTACTATCCAGAGAAAAGCTGTTATCTTCAAAAAGATGTGAGGGAGGTTTTTAACTTCAGTCTATCACGTATACAACTGCTGCTTTTTACCTCTTCATAGATTTTTTTTTAAACAAATCAGTAGTTTGGAATGAATGTATGCAGTTAGAAATTGAGCTGACATGTATTAACATTTTGTTCCTGAAGGGAGTCAGAGACAACAAAGCATAATGTAACTGAGCACGTCTTTACAACTATACAGACTTCATTTGGATGAATAAAGAAGTGTTAAGAGAAGGACATGTTTTGTCCTTTTGAATGCTTATCTAAAAAGAATCATCATGTTGGTGATTAAAAAAAAACTTTATTAATTTTCTTTTGTGTAGTGACTAGGAGGTAGTCTGACTATCTGAGAAACAATCAGCGTATTGATACATTGTTTCACAAAGCTGTCATTTCAGGTTTTTGGGTTATCGTGAACTTTCAAGCAGGATTTAGCATCAAATCCAATCAGTAAAGATAGAAAAGGGAGATTTATAGTTAATTTTTGACAATGTTGCTAATGTGTTTGGCTCTGGTTTGGTTTGCAGAGAGAAGCTTTGGAGTAATTTAAAGAGCCAAACACAATGAGTGGGTTGGTGAAAGACCATTTCCAAGACATTCAGTTGTGTTCGGAATTTACTACATAACTTACAAGCAGAAGTTGGTATATTTTCACTCTGCTTTCTGAATGGCAATGGAATTTATTAGAGCTTCAAAGTGGGATGTAGGGGGAACGGGACTTCAGCCATGGATGATAAGACAATTACACCACAGCAATACATACCAAAAGAGTGTTGGAGAAGTGGAATTTTAATTTACAGAGAATCAACATGAAGTTTAAGCCACAAAATCAAGCATGTTAAGAGTAAATGGTGTATCATATCCGGGGTTCTGTATTTATTACTATTTCAGATATTCTAGAAAAGCCAGTTAAAAGTCTGAGGAGGTAGAGCGGGGAAAGTCTGAAGGAAAAAGTTAAGTTTTCTAACTCAAGACAGCTGGTTATTGATGGAATACCCAGCAGATGGATCTGGTTTTCTGGCAAAACTGAAATTCTATAGTTTGGTCATTTGCCGTGATTACGGCAGCCATGAACTATCTAAGGGTTTATTCAGACTGGAACCCTTTGTTGGTCTGGGTCAAGTCCTGAACCTTGCATTTGGTCTGTATTCAGACTGCCATCAATTTTTGAAGCAAAGCTTGTAAACAAACTAAAGATCTCTTCAGTCATTGGCCAGGAATGATACGAGTAGAGCAAAGCAACGAGAGAAAGAATAATGGAGGTCCTAAGCATTGCATTTCTTGTCAGGATAGCTCACTTATTCAAACTTTGTATTTTGCTGACCAATTTTGAATGTCCGTATCAACATCAGGTACAACACTTTTTACCTGCTACTTTGGTATGGTGGGGGTTACTGAAGAGACAACGACTAAGAAGGTACGCTGATAAGTGTTTATGACATAGATTTTCTGGAAAACAGTGTAGGAAGTGATGTGTATCTTGTTAAAAGTTGTTCTATGAGCCTCCATTCATCCAACCACATTTCAATGAGTTGCTGGGTCTCATTGTTGCTCCTCTACTCTGTTTAAATTACATAATGACTGGATACTGTGGTCATTTTGGTTCAGTTGTTCCACTCCAACGATGGAGTCTATTCAGACTAAATAAACTCAGAGTGAACCAGAGCTCAATCTGATTGGAAACAAACCTGGAACACCTCAAAAGAGAGTGTATTAACTCTGTAAATATGTTCTAGATTATCAGGGGAAACTCTTTAACCAAATGTCTTCAGTCTGAATACATTCTTAGACAGGAGTATCCCAACGTTTTGCAAAGAAGATAAGATTTGGTGAGGGAAATAAGTTTGAGGGCCAACCATTCAACGTACAATTCTATGATGTATTTTAATAACACTAGTTGCAAATAAACTATTTATTAGATATTTTATTGAAATTGCATACTTTGGGCAGCGGTAGGGCGGTTATAGGCTGGTGCCACTGTCAGTGTGTGATAGTGTGTGTGAATAGGTGAATGGGAAAGTGAAAGCGCTTTGGGCGTTTGAGGAAGGTAGAAAAGCGCTGTACAAGTATACGCCACTTACCATTTACTTTTTACTTCTTCACGTAGAAAACAAATACATCTAAATACATTTTAGGAACAATTTATTGTTGTTAGAAATGTTGACAATTTTTTTGCACTATTTATTCCCAGTTAGCATCCCACAGTTAGCTTGTCTTGTCAGGTTGTTTCTCTTGATATTGAACTCCATCATAACACAAGTTGGAAAGAAGGATTATTGTTTTTGTTAGGAAATGACTCAGGGTGTTATTTAGCTTTGTATGGAGGATCCTGTTACTAAGTTATCAATGGAGTTTTACTGAGCTGAGGCAAGCCTGGAGATGACCTTATCTCAAATCCAAGGATACAGTTGTTTCTCCTGGAAGCAAGTGGAAGCCAAAGGAGACAGTTGGACAGGTGCAGTGTGGGCGTGGTGGCTTTAATTTAAACCCATCTCAGCAGTCATGGTGCACACCGTCTGAAGCTGATAAGAGGAAAGCTGGTTGTAGATAACATTGAACAGCATGGAGAGGTTGTAGGATATGTCAAAGCAGTTTCTCAGGTCCTACAAGGTTAGTGGATGAGATGGGAAGGTATAGAGTGGAGTGTTGGGAAGACATAAGGGAGATGGAGTGCAGGTGGAAGGAATGTTTTTAGTTCTGAGCAACGTATGATTTTCTTCCATCTCCCTAGAATGTAAATAGATGGACAGGCGGGGATCTGTCATGTTTATTGTGTTCTGGGGCAGCTTCACTTCAGCACATTCTGTCAGTAAGTTTGTCACAGTGAAGATGTACACTGAAGGATTATCAAGTGCTGAGATGCTGATAAAGCGAGGCAAGCGCACAGAAATAAGGAGCGGTGTTTGTTTTTGAAGGAGAGCAGCTCACCGGTAACCTTTGGGAAAGCTGTTGGATGAATCCTGACAACTCGCGAGCCCAGCTCGAGTTCCTCAGATTGTTCCCTACAAAAACTTAAGGCCAGATACGGTGTTGTGGTCTGAGTTGCAACTTCTTGCATATTTCATGGAGTTCACAGTTTCCTGGGAGAAGTCTGTAAAAATGGCCCATAAAAGGAAAAAAAAACTAAATACAGAGTTGGCTAGAGAAGCAGAGGAAGACAGAGCTAGAGTCCGCCCACTGGAGATTGGTTGGAAGGAGTTTGTGGCAAAGTCTGCTAGGAGGAATTAAAGGAAATATTTTAAATTAGGTAATTGCCACAATAAAATACATGAATAAATAATAACAATAAAATGACCAGCACTGCTGTAGGCTGCAGGGACTTCCTGTGGAAAAAAGAAAGACTGGAGTCAGGTGAGTTCTAAAGCTGTAGAAACTGGCTTGGCTTTGTGCATTTTAAATTTAGTTTTGGTATTTTTTCAGGAAAAGAGGGCTGTCGGGCTTGTTGCATGTAATGAAATGTTTTTTAAGCTGATTTTTTTTTTTTTTTTACAAAGATATTGTCAGGGCTCACTCAGCCATGTCCTCCTCCGACCACCAGAGGGACCCCTCTCCTGACTACTAACCATGTTCAACATCTTCCTCACTACAACTCCCATCAGCCACCACTTCAGTCTTCTCCACGCACAGCTGATCATCATCATCCTCATCAGAACCACCAGCATTGACACTCACTCCAACCTCAACTTCAATGTGAAGTCTTGATTGGTTTGACCCATCAGTTTGAGCAGGTTTTCCCAGTTTGATTCTCCGTGTTTTTGACCAACGCCTGCTTACTCGGTTCTCTCCCTCACCTCTGTTTTTGACCATTGCCTGCCTTTTGACGCCGTTTATGTCTCAGCCTCTTCATCACAGGTATGTAGTTGGGACCTGCTAGCTGTGTAGCCTCATTAGCTTTGTTAGCCTACCGACCAGTAACTTTTTGCTATCAGTACATTTACTGGATTTGGTGGTTTAACTGTGTTCTGTTTGCTTGCCTGGGTTTGTTCTTGCTAACTGATGTCTTAGTTGATGCACTGAAACTGTTTTTTTTAGACATCTACTTCCTTGTTTTCTGTTTCTTCTTGTGGAGACTAGCATTGCTAGTACGGCTAAACCAACCAAGTTTGGACTATCTTGACTTTTTTTTTTTTCTTTTTTTGACAGATGTCTCATCTTCATTCACTTTTGTTTCTTGTTCTTCCTTTATTTGGCACAGTAAATGTTGTGTTGTGTTGGGATTACTTGTTGGTTGGTTATTTTTTTTTTAGAGTTGGAGGAATGGGAGCTGGAACAAATTGTTGGGCCTAACAACAGAACACGGAATGTTTTGTTAGGTGTTACCTGAAGACCCGGATTACTTGTTGGTTGGTTATTTTTTTAGAGTTGGAGGAATGGGAGCTGGAACAAATTGTTGGGCCTAACATAACAAAACACTGAATGTTGAGAGGGGGCTAACCTGTAGATCTGGATTACTTGCTTGCACTTTACAAATATAACACTTGTTCATTATTGTAGAGTTTGATTGTGATTCTAAAATGTAAAATTGAGCCATTTTATATATCTCAAGGTCCCATGTATGACAGTACAGGTCTATGTCTTCTTTTTAGCTCAACCAACAGGTCAGGTTGTTATTTCCAGTGTTTACTAGATCTAAAATGAAATGTTTATTCTATTATTGATGTGTTTTGCAATTTGGATATTCACTAAAATTAACATATCCATCAAAATATTGCTAGTTTTGTCAGAGTTAGCGACTCATAGGTCAGTGATCATTTATCAATACTAAAGTAAGGAAACTATAAGCACAGCGACCGGTTGCCTTCAGTTTAATGACATAAAACTTGTTTTCCAATGGATTTTTCATTAGTTTCTTTGAATTAGAATATACTTTTTTTTTAAATCAAGAAGTATCAAAGGGTTGATTGAATGTTGTCATATTTTTGATTTGATTTTAGCTTTGAAACTGATGAACCTTATTGCTCTTTATCAATTTTCATGGCGAAACTGATAAATCAACAAAGGTATTCAACTGGTTGTTTTGCCAATTGGATATTGTGTTTTCATTCCATTTCTCAAAAAATAATTTAATTATTGATTAAAATTCTTCAAGTTATCAGTTAATCAACAAATTAAATCCTTTTGGCTAATCATTCGGGCTGCACGATATTAGAAAAACATACATATCAGCAATCAATATTACCATGACAATATGACTTGCAATGTATGACCATATAGTCTTATAGTAGAACAACTAATACATGATTTCCATGTCACTGCATCCGTTTTTTTTTTTTTTTTTTTTT